>NW_028180766.1:0-19000 GCF_964211825.1 Aythya ferina
GGACTTTTTGTGTTGTTTTTGACGTGTTTTGGGGTCTCCGTTTTGTTTCATTGGGTTTTCCATGGTCATCGTGTTGTAAAAGGGTAAATTGTGGGTTTTGGAGAACTTCAGGTAGGTTTAGGGGTACTTTTCGCGTGGATTCATGGTATTTGGGGTTTTCTTCTATTTTGGAGAGTGATCCTCTCCTTTCTTCGTGTGATTTTGAAGTGTTTTGGGGTTTCCGTTGCGTTTCGTTGAGTTCCTAATGCGTTTTATGTTGGTTGGGAGAGTGCTTTGGGATTAGGAGAACATGAGGTAGGTTTAGGGTGTCCTTGGGGTGGATCTATGGTATTTGGGGTTTTCTTCCAGTTTTGGGGGTGATGCCGTTCTTTTTTGGGGTGTTTTTAACGTGTTTTGGGGTCTCCATTAGGTTTTGTTGTGTTCTTGTTTGTCATTATGTTAAATAGGAGTGGATTGTGGGTTTTGGAGAACATCAGGTAGGTTTCGGGTGGTTTTGGGGTGGATCTATGGTTTTGGCGTATTTTCTTCCAGTTTTGGGGGTGATGCCGTTCTTGTTTGGGGTGTTTTTGACGTGTTTTGGGGTCTCCATTAGGTTTTGTTTTGTTCTTGTTTGTCATTATGTTAAATAGGAGTGGATTGTGGGTTTTGGAGAACATCAGGTAGGTTTAGGGTGGTTTTGGGGTGGATCTATGGTTTTGGCGGATTTTCTTCGAGTTTTGGGGGTGATGCCGTTCTTGTTTGGGGTGTTTTTGACGTTTTTTGGGGTCTCTGTTGGGTTTTGTTGGGTTCTCGTTGGTCATCGTGTTGGAAAAGGCTAATTGTGGGTTTTGGAGAACATCAGGTAGGTTTAGGGTGGTTTTGGGGTGGATCTATGGTTTTGGCGGATTTTCTTCCAGTTTTGGGGGTGATGCCATTCTTGTTTGGGGTGTTTTTGACGTTTTTTGGGGTCTCTGTTGGGTTTTGTTGGGTTCTCGTTGGTCATCGTGTTTGGAAAAGGGTAAATTGTTGGTTTTGGAGAACATCAGGTAGGTGTAGGGTGGTTTTGGGGTGGATCTATGGTTTTGGGGGATTTTCTTCCAGTTTTGGGGGTGATGCCGATATTTGTTGGGGTGTTTTTGACGTGTTTTGGGGTCTCCATTAGGTTTTGTTGTGTTCTTGTTTGTCATTATGTTAAATAGGAGTGGATTGTGGGTTTTGGAGAACATCAGGTAGGTTTCGGGTGGTTTTGGGGTGGATCTATGGTTTTGGCGTATTTTCTTCCAGTTTTGGGGATGATGCCGATATTTGTTGGGGTGTTTTTGACGTGTTTTGGAGTCTCCATTAGGTTATGTTGTGTTCTTGTTTGTAATTATGTTAAATAGGAGTGGATTGTGGGTTTTGGAGAAGATCAGTTAGGTTTAGGGTGGTTTTGGGGTGGATCTATGGTTTTGGGGGATTTTCTTCCAGTTTTGGGGGTGATGCCGTTCTTGTTTGGGGTGTTTTTTAAGTTTTTTGGGGTCTCTGTTGGGTTTTGTTGGGTTCTCGTTGGTCATCGTGTTGGAAAAGTGTAAATTGTGGGTTTTGGAGAACATCAGGTAGGTTTAGGGTGGTTTTGGGGTGGATCTATGATTTTGGCGTATTTTCTTCCAGTTTTGGGGGTGATGCCGATATTTGTTGGGGTGTTTATGACGTGTTTTGGGGTCTCCATTAGGTTTTGTTGTGTTCTTGTTTGTCATTATGTTAAATAGGTGTGGATTGTGGGTTTTGGAGAACATCAGGAAGGTTTAGGGTGGTTTTGGGGTGGATCTATGGTTTTGGCGGATTTTCTTCCAGTTTTGGGGTGATGCCGTTCTTGTTTGGGGTGTTTTTGACGTTTTTTGGGGTCTCTGTTGGGTTTTGTTGGGTTCTCGTTGGTCATCGTGTTGGAAAAGTGTAAATTGTGGGTTTAGGAGAACATCAGGTAGGTGTAGGGTGGTTTTGGGGTGGATCTATGGTTTTGGGGGATTTTCTTCCAGTTTTGGGGGTGATGCCATTTTTGTTTGGGGTGTTTTTTAAGGTTTTTGGGGTCTCTGTTTGGTTTTGTTGGGTTCTCGTTGGTCATCATGGTGGAAAAGTGTAAATTGTGGGTTTTGTAGAATATCAGGTAGGTTTAGGGTGGTTTTGGGGTGGATATATGGTACTCAGTTTTTTTTTTTTTTTTTTTTTTTTTTTGGGGGGGGGGGATGATCCTGGACTTTTTGTGTTGTTTTTGACGTGTTTTGGGGTCTCCGTTGTGTTACATTTGGTTTTCCATGGTCATCGTGTTGTAAAAGGGTAAATTGTGGGTTTTGGAGAACTTCAGGTAGGTTTAGGGGGACTTTTCGCGTGGATTCATGGTATTTGGGGTTTTCTTCTATTTTGGAGAGTGATCCTCTCCTTTCTTCGTGTGATTTTGAAGTGTTTTGGGGTTTCCGTTGCTTTTCGTTGAGTTCCTAATGCGTTTTATGGTGGTTGGGAGTGTGCTTTGGGCTTAAAAGAACATCAGGTAGGTTTAGGGTGTCCTTGGGGTGGATCTATGGTATTTGGGGTTTTCTTCCAGTTTTGGGGGTGATGCCGATATTTGTTGGGGTGTTTTTGACGTGTTTTGGGGTCTCCATTGGGTTTTGTTGGGTTCTTGTTTGTCATTATGTTAAATAGGAGTGGATTGTGGGTTTTGGAGAACATCAGGTGGGTTTAGGGTGGTTTTGGGGTGGATCTATGGTTTTGGCGGATTTTCTTCCAGTTTTGGGGGTGATGCCGTTCTTGTTTGGGGTGTTTTTGACGTTTTTTGGTGTCTCTGTTGGATTTTGTTGGGTTCTTGTTGGTCATTATATTATATAGGTGTGGATTGTGGGTTTTGGAGAACATCAGGTAGGTTTAGGGTGGTTTTGGGGTGGATCTATGGTTTTGGCGGATTTTCTTCCAGTTTTGGGGGTGATGCCGTTCTTGTTTGGGGTGTTTTTGACGTTTTTTGGGGTCTCTGTTGGGTTTTGTTGGGTTCTCGTTGGTCATCGTGTTGGAAAAGTGTAAATTGTGGGTTTTGGAGAACATCAGGTAGGTTTCGGGTGGTTTTGGGGTGGATCTATGGTTTTGTTGTATTTTCTTCCAGTTTTGGGGGTGATGCCGATATTTTTTGGGGTGTTTTTGACGTGTTTTGGGGTCTCCATTAGGTTTTGTTGTGTTCTTGTTTGTCATTATGTTAAATAGGTGTGGATTGTGGGTTTTGGAGAAGATCAGGTAGGTTTAGGGTGGTTTTGGGGTGGATCTATGGTTTTGGCGGATTTTCTTCCAGTTTTGGGGGTGATGCCGTTCTTGTTTGGGGTGTTTTTGACGTTTTTTGGGGTCTCTGTTGGGTTTTGTTGGGTTCTCGTTGGTCATCGTGTTGGAAAAGGGTAAATTGTGGGTTTTGGAGAACATCAGGTAGGTGTAGGGTGGTTTTGGGGTGGATCTATGGTTTTGGGGGATTTTCTTCCAGTTTTGGGGGTGATGCCATTTTTGTTTGGGGTGTTTTTTAAGGTTTTTGGTGTCTCTGTTTGGTTTTGTTGGCTTCTCGTTGGTCATCATGGTGGAAAATTGTAAATTGTGGGTTTTGTAGAATATCAGGTAGGTTTAGGGTGGTTTTGGGGTGGATATATGGTACTCAGTTTTTTTTTTTTTTTTTTTTTTTTTGGGGGGGGGGGGATGATCCTGGACTTTTTGTGTTGTTTTTGACGTGTTTTGGGGTCTCCGTTGTGTTTCATTTGGTTTTCCATGGTCATCGTGTTGTAAAAGGGTAAATTGTGGGTTTTGGAGAACTTCAGGTAGGTTTAGGGGGACTTTTCGCGTGGATTCATGGTATTTGGGGTTTTCTTCTATTTTGGAGAGTGATCCTCTCCTTTCTTCGTGTGATTTTGAAGTGTTTTGGGGTTTCCGTTGCTTTTCGTTGAGTTCCTAATGCGTTTTATGGTGGTTGGGAGTGTGCTTTGGGCTTAAAAGAACATCAGGTAGGTTTAGGGTGTCCTTGGGGTGGATCTATGGTATTTGGGGTTTTCTTCCAGTTTTGGGGGTGATGCCGATATTTGTTGGGGTGTTTTTGACGTGTTTTGGGGTCTCCATTGGGTTTTGTTGGGTTCTTGTTTGTCATTATGTTAAATAGGAGTGGATTGTGGGTTTTGGAGAACATCAGGTGGGTTTAGGGTGGTTTTGGGGTGGATATATGGTTTTGGGGGATTTTCTTCCAGTTTTGGGGGTGATGCCGATATTTTTTGGGGTGTTTTTGACGTTTTTTGGGGTCTCTGTTGGGTTTTGTTGGGTTCTCGTTGGTCATCCTTTTGGAAAAGTGTAAATTGTGGGTTTTGGAGAAGATCAGGTAGGTTTAGGGTGGTTTTGGGGTGGATCTATGGTTTTGGCGGATTTTCTTCCAGTTTTGGGGGTGATGCCGATATTTGTTGGGGTGTTTTTGACGTGTTTTGGGGTCTCCATTAGGTTTTGTTGGGTTCTTGTTTGTCATTATGTTAAATAGGTGTGGATTGTGGGTTTTGGAGAACATCAGGTAGGTTTAGGGTGGTTTTGGGGTGGATCTATGGTTTTGGCGGATTTTCTTCGAGTTTTGGGGGTGATGCCGTTCTTGTTTGGGGTGTTTTTGACGTTTTTGGGGGTCTCTGTTGGGTTTTGTTGGGTTCTCGTTGGTCATCGTGTTGGAAAAGTGTAAATTGTGGGTTTTGGAGAACATCAGGTAGGTTTCGGGTGGTTTTGGGGTGGATCTATGGTTTTGGGGGATTTTCTTCCAGTTTTGGGGGTGATGCCATTTTTGTTTGGGGTGTTTTTTAAGGTTTTTGGGGTCTCTGTTGGGTTTTGTTGGCTTCTCGTTGGTCATCATGGTGGAAAAGTGTAAATTGTGGGTTTTGTAGAATATCAGGTAGGTTTAGGGTGGTTTTGGGGTGGATATATGGTACTCAGTTTTTTTTTTTTTTTTTTTTTTTGGGGGGGGGGGACGATCCTGGACTTTTTGTGTTGTTTTTGACGTGTTTTGGGGTCTCCGTTTTGTTTCATTGGGTTTTCCAAGGTCATCGTGTTGTAAAAGGGTAAATTGTGGGTTTTGGAGAACTTCAGGTAGGTTTAGGGGGACTTTTCGCGTGGATTCATGGTATTTGGGGTTTTCTTCTATTTTGGAGAGTGATCCTCTCCTTTCTTCGTGTGATTTTGAAGTGTTTTGGGGTTTCCGTTGCGTTTCGTTGACTTCCTAATGCGTTTTATGTTGGTTGGGAGTGTGCTTTGGGATTAGGAGAACATGAGGTAGGTTTAGGGTGTCCTTGGGGTGGATCTATGGTATTTGGGGTTTTCTTCCAGTTTTGGGGGTGATGCCGTTCTTTTTTGGGGTGTTTTTAACGTGTTTTGGGGTCTCCGTTGGGTTTTGTAGGGTTCTCGTTGGTCATCGTGTTGGAAAAGTGTAAATTGTTGGTTTTGGAGAACATCAGGTAGGTTTAGGGTGGTTTTGGGGTGGGTCTATGGTTTTGGCGTATTTTCTTCCAGTTTTGGGGGTGATGCCGATATTTTTTGGGGTGTTTTTGACGTGTTTTGGGGTCTCCATTAGGTTTTGTTGTGTTCTTGTTTGTCATTATGTTAAATAGGAGTGGATTGTGGGTTTTGGAGAAGATCAGGTAGGTTTAGGGTGGTTTTGGGGTGGATCTATGGTTTTGGCGTATTTTCTTCCAGTTTTGGGGGTGATGCTGTTCTTGTTTGGGGTGTTTTTGACGTGTTTTGTGGTCTCCATTAGGTTTTGTTGTGTTCTTGTTTGTCATTATGTTAAATAGGAGTGGATTGTGGGTTTTGGAGAACATCAGGTAGGTTTAGGGTGGTTTTGGGGTGGATCTATGGTTTTGGCGGATTTTCTTCGAGTTTTGGGTGTGATGCCGTTCTTGTTTGGGGTGTTTTTGACGTTTTTTGGGGTCTCTGTTGGGTTTTGTTGGGTTCTCGTTGGTCATCGTGTTGGAAAAGGCTAATTGTGGGTTTTGGAGAACATCAGGTAGGTTTAGGGTGGTTTTGGGGTGGATCTATGGTTTTGGTGTATTTTCTTCCAGTTTTGGGGGTGATGCCGATATTTGTTGGGGTGTTTTTGACGTGTTTTGGGGTCTCCATTAGGTTTTGTTGTGTTCTTGTTTGTCATTATGTTAAATAGGTGTGGATTGTGGGTTTTGGAGAACATCAGGTAGGTTTAGGGTGGTTTTGGGGTGGATCTATGGTTTTGGCGGATTTTCTTCGAGTTTTGGGGGTGATGCCGTTCTTGTTTGGGGTGTTTTTGACGTTTTTTGGGGTCTCTGTTGGGTTTTGTTGTGTTCTCGTTGGTCATCGTGTTGGAAAAGGGTAAATTGTTGGTTTTGGAGAACATCAGTTAGGTGTAGGGTGGTTTTGGGGTGGATCTATGGTTTTGGGGGATTTTCTTCCAGTTTTGGGGGTGATGCCATTTTTGTTTGGGGTGTTTTTTAAGGTTTTTGGGGTCTCTGTTTGGTTTTGTAGGGTTCTCGTTGGTCATCATGGTGGAAAAGTGTAAATTGTGGGTTTTGGAGAACATCAGGTAGGTTTAGGGTGGTTTTGGGGTGGATCTATGGTTTTGGCGGATTTTCTTCCAGTTTTGGGGGTGATGCCGATATTTGTTGGGGTGTTTTTGACGTGTTTTGGGGTCTCCATTAGGTTTTGTTGGGTTCTTGTTTGTCATTATGTTAAATAGGTGTGGATTGTGGGTTTTGGAGAAGATCAGGTAGGTTTAGGGTGGTTTTGGGGTGGATCTATGGTTTTGGCGGATTTTCTTCCAGTTTTGGGGGTGATGCCGATATTTGTTGGGGTGTTTTTGACGTGTTTTGGGGTCTCCATTAGGTTTTGTTGGGTTCTTGTTTGTCATTATGTTAAATAGGTGTGGATTGTGGGTTTTGGAGAACATCAGGTAGGTTTAGGGTGGTTTTGGGGTGGATCTATGGTTTTGGCGGATTTTCTTCGAGTTTTGGGGGTGATGCCGTTCTTGTTTGGGGTGTTTTTGACGTTTTTGGGGGTCTCTGTTGGGTTTTGTTGGGTTCTCGTTGGTCATCGTGTTGGAAAAGTGTAAATTGTGGGTTTTGGAGAACATCAGGTAGGTGTAGGGTGGTTTTGGGGTGGATCTATGGTTTTGGGGGATTTTCTTCCAGTTTTGGGGGTGATGCCATTTTTGTTTGGGGTGTTTTTTAAGGTTTTTGGGGTCTCTGTTGGGTTTTGTTGGCTTCTCGTTGGTCATCATGGTGGAAAAGTGTAAATTGTGGGTTTTGTAGAATATCAGGTAGGTTTAGGGTGGTTTTGGGGTGGATATATGGTACTCAGTTTTTTTTTTTTTTTTTTTTTTGGGGGGGGGGGGACGATCCTGGACTTTTTGTGTTGTTTTTGACGTGTTTTGGGGTCTCCGTTTTGTTTCATTGGGTTTTCCAAGGTCATCGTGTTGTAAAAGGGTAAATTGTGGGTTTTGGAGAACTTCAGGTAGGTTTAGGGGGACTTTTCGCGTGGATTCATGGTATTTGGGGTTTTCTTCTATTTTGGAGAGTGATCCTCTCCTTTCTTCGTGTGATTTTGAAGTGTTTTGGGGTTTCCGTTGCGTTTCGTTGAGTTCCTAATGCGTTTTATGTTGGTTGGGAGTGTGCTTTGGGATTAGGAGAACATCAGG
Source organism: Aythya ferina (assembly GCF_964211825.1). Taxonomy (NCBI): domain Eukaryota; kingdom Metazoa; phylum Chordata; class Aves; order Anseriformes; family Anatidae; genus Aythya; species Aythya ferina. Next base: position 7,661 of record NW_028180766.1, read on the forward strand.
TAGGTTTAGGGTGTCCTTGGGGTGGATCTATGGTATTTGGGGTTTTCTTCCAGTTTTGGGGGTGATGCCGTTCTTTTTTGGGGTGTTTTTAACGTGTTTTGGGGTCTCCGTTGGGTTTTGTAGGGTTCTCGTTGGTCATCGTGTTGGAAAAGTGTAAATTGTGGGTTTTGGAGAACATCAGGTAGGTTTAGGGTGGTTTTGGGGTGGGTCTATGGTTTGGCGTATTTTCTTCCAGTTTTGGGGGTGATGCCGATATTTTTTGGGGTGTTTTTGACGTGTTTTGGGGTCTCCATTAGGTTTTGTTGTGTTCTTGTTTGTCATTATGTTAAATAGGAGTGGATTGTGGGTTTTGGAGAAGATCAGGTAGGTTTAGGGTGGTTTTGGGGTGGATCTATGGTTTTGGCGTATTTTCTTCCAGTTTTGGGGGTGATGCTGTTCTTGTTTGGGGGTGTTTTTGACGTGTTTTGTGGTCTCCATTAGGTTTTGTTGTGTTCTTGTTTGTCATTATGTTAAATAGGAGTGGATTGTGGGTTTTGGAGAACATCAGGTAGGTTTAGGGTGGTTTTGGGGTGGATCTATGGTTTTGGCGGATTTTCTTCGAGTTTTGGGTGTGATGCCGTTCTTGTTTGGGGTGTTTTTGACGTTTTTTGGGGTCTCTGTTGGGTTTTGTTGGGTTCTCGTTGGTCATCGTGTTGGAAAAGGCTAATTGTGGGTTTTGGAGAACATCAGGTAGGTTTAGGGTGGTTTTGGGGTGGATCTATGGTTTTGGTGTATTTTCTTCCAGTTTTGGGGGTGATGCCGATATTTGTTGGGGTGTTTTTGACGTGTTTTGGGGTCTCCATTAGGTTTTGTTGTGTTCTTGTTTGTCATTATGTTAAATAGGTGTGGATTGTGGGTTTTGGAGAACATCAGGTAGGTTTAGGGTGGTTTTGGGGTGGATCTATGGTTTTGGCGGATTTTCTTCGAGTTTTGGGGGTGATGCCGTTCTTGTTTGGGGTGTTTTGACGTTTTTTGGGGTCTCTGTTGGGTTTTGTTGTGTTCTCGTTGGTCATCGTGTTGGAAAAGGGTAAATTGTTGGTTTTGGAGAACATCAGTTAGGTGTAGGGTGGTTTTGGGGTGGATCTATGGTTTTGGGGGATTTTCTTCCAGTTTTGGGGGTGATGCCATTTTTGTTTGGGGTGTTTTTAAGGTTTTTGGGGTCTCTGTTTGGTTTTGTAGGGTTCTCGTTGGTCATCATGGTGGAAAAGTGTAAATTGTGGGTTTTGGAGAACATCAGGTAGGTTTAGGGTGGTTTTGGGGTGGATCTATGGTTTTGGCGGATTTTCTTCCAGTTTTGGGGGTGATGCCGATATTTGTTGGGGTGTTTTTGACGTGTTTTGGGGTCTCCATTAGGTTTTGTTGGGTTCTTGTTTGTCATTATGTTAAATAGGTGTGGATTGTTGGTTTTGGAGAACATCAGGTAGGTTTAGGGTGGTTTTGGGGTGGATCTATGGTTTTGGCGTATTTTCTTCCAGTTTTGGGGGTGATGCCGTTTTTGTTTGGGGTGTTTTTGACGTTTTTGGGGGTCTCTGTTGGGTTTTGTTGGGTTCTCGTTGGTCATCGTGTTGGAAAAGTGTAAATTGTGGGTTTTGGAGAACATCAGGTAGGTGTAGGGTGGTTTTGGGGTGGATCTATGGTTTTGGGGGATTTTCTTCCAGTTTTGGGGGTGATGCCATTTTTGTTTGGGGTGTTTTTTAAGGTTTTTGGGGTCTCTGTTGGGTTTTGTTGGCTTCTCGTTGGTCATCATGGTGGAAAAGTGTAAATTGTGGGTTTTGGAGAATATCAGGTAGGTTTAGGGTGGTTTTGGGGTGGATATATGGTACTCAGTTTTTTTTTTTTTTTTTTTTTGGGGGGGGGGGACGATCCTGGACTTTTTGTGTTGTTTTTGACGTGTTTTGGGGTCTCCGTTTTGTTTCATTGGGTTTTCCAAGGTCATCGTGTTGTAAAAGGGTAAATTGTGGGTTTTGGAGAACTTCAGGTAGGTTTAGGGGGACTTTTCGCGTGGATTCATGGTATTTGGGGTTTTCTTCTATTTTGGAGAGTGATCCTCTCCTTTCTTCGTGTGATTTTGAAGTGTTTTGGGGTTTCCGTTGCGTTTCGTTGAGTTCCTAATGCGTTTTATGTTGGTTGGGAGTGTGCTTTGGCTTAGGAGAACATCAGGTAGGTTTAGGGTGTCCTTGGGGTGGATCTATGGTATTTGGGGTTTTCTTCCAGTTTTGGGGGTGATGCCGTTCTTTTCTGGGGTGTTTTTAACGTGTTTTGGGGTCTCCGTTGGGTTTTGTAGGGTTCTCGTTGGTCATCGTGTTGGAAAAGTGTAAATTGTGGGTTTTGGAGAACATCAGGTAGGTTTAGGGTGGTTTTGGGGTGGGTCTATGGTTTTGGCGTATTTTCTTGCAGTTTTGGGGGTGATGCCGATATTTTTTGGGGTGTTTTTGACGTGTTTTTGGGTCTCCATTAGGTTTTGTTGTGTTCTTGTTTGTCATTATGTTAAATAGGAGTGGATTGTGGGTTTTGGAGAAGATCAGGTAGGTTTAGGGTGGTTTTGGGGTGGATCTATGGTTTTGGCGGATTTTCTTCCAGTTTTGGGGGTGATGCTGTTCTTGTTTGGGGTGTTTTTGACGTGTTTTGTGGTCTCCATTAGGTTTTGTTGTGTTCTTGTTTGTCATTATGTTAAATAGGAGTGGATTGTGGGTTTTGGAGAACATCAGGTAGGTTTAGGGTGGTTTTGGGGTGGATCTATGGTTTTGGCGGATTTTCTTCGAGTTTTGGGTGTGATGCCGTTCTTGTTTGGGGTGTTTTTGACGTTTTTTGGGGTCTCTGTTGGGTTTTGTTGGGTTCTCGTTGGTCATCGTGTTGAAAAGGCTAATTGTGGTTTTTGGAGAACATCAGGTAGGTTTCGGGTGGTTTTGGGGTGGATCTATGGTTTTGGGGGATTTTCTTCCAGTTTTGGGGGTGATGCCATTTTTGTTTGGGGTGTTTTTTAAGGTTTTTGGGGTCTCTGTTTGGTTTTGTTGGGTTCTCGTTGGTCATCATTTTGGAAAAGTGTAAATTGTGGGTTTTGGAGAAGATCAGGTAGGTTTCGGGTGTTTTTGGGGTGGATCTATGGTTTTGGTGTATTTTCTTCCAGTTTTCGGGGTGATGCCGATATTTGTTGGGGTGTTTTTGACGTGTTTTGGGTCTCCATTTGGTTTTGTTGTGTTCTTGTTTGTCATTATGTTAAATAGGAGTGGATTGTGGGTTTTGGAGAAGATCAGGTAGGTTTCGGGTGGTTTTGGGGTGGATCTATGGTTTGGGGGATTTTCTTCCAGTTTTGGGGGTGATGCCGTTCTAGTTTGGGGTGTTTTGTACGTTTTTTGGGGTCTCTGTTGGGTTTTGTTGGGTTCTCGTTGGTCATCGTGTTGGAAAAGTGTAAATTGTGGGTTTTGGAGAACATCAGGTAGGTGTAGGGTGGTTTTGGGGTGGATCTATGGTTTTGGCGTATTTTCTTCCAGTTTTGGGGGTGATGCCGTTCTTGTTTGGGGTGTTTTTGACGTGTTTTGGGGTCTCCATTAGGTTTTGTTGTGTTCTTGTTTGTCATTATGTTAAATAGGAGTGGATTGTGGGTTTTGGAGAACATCAGGTAGGTTTCGGGTGGTTTTGGGGTGGATCTATGGGTTTGGCGTATTTTCTTCCAGTTTTGGGGATGATGCCGATATTTGTTGGGGTGTTTTTGACGTGTTTTGGAGTCTCCATTAGGTTTTGTTGTGTTCTTGTTTGTCATTATGTTAAATAGGAGTGGATTGTGGGTTTTGGAGAAGATCAGGTAGGTTTAGGGTGGTTTTGGGGTGGATCTATGGTTTTGGCGGATTTTCTTCGAGTTTTGGGGGTGATGCCGTTCTTGTTTGGGGTGTTTTTTAAGGTTTTTGGGGTCTCTGTTGGGTTTTGTTGGGTTCTCGTTGGTCATCGTGTTGGAAAAGTGTAAATTGTGGGTTTTGGAGAACATCAGGTAGGTTTCGGGTGGTTTTGGGGTGGATCTATGGTTTTGGGGGATTTTCTTCCAGTTTTTGGGGGTGATGCCGATATTTTTTGGGGTGTTTTTGACGTGTTTTTGGGTCTCCATTAGGTTTTGTTGGGTTCTTGTTTGTCATTATGTTAAATAGGTGTGGATTGTGGGTTTTGGAGAAGATCAGGTAGGTTTAGGGTGGTTTTGGGGTGGATCTATGGTTTTGGTGTATTTTCTTCCAGTTTTGGGGGTGATGCCGTTCTTGTTTGGGGTGTTTTTTGACGTTTTTGGGGGTCTCTGTTGGGTTTTGTTGGGTTCTCGTTGGTCATCGTGTTGGAAAAGTGTAAATTGTTGGTTTTGGAGAACATCAGGTAGGTGTAGGGTGGTTTTGGGGTGGATCTATGGTTTTGGGGGATTTTCTTCCAGTTTTGGGGGTGATGCCATTTTTGTTTGGGGTGTTTTTTAAGGTTTTTGGGGTCTCTGTTGGGTTTTGTTGGCTTCTCGTTGGTCATCATGGTGGAAAAGTGTAAATTGTGGGTTTTGTAGAATATCAGGTAGGTTTAGGGTGGTTTTGGGGTGGATATATGGTACTCAGTTTTTTTTTTTTTTTTTTTGGGGGGGGGGGGGGGGGGATGATCCTGGACTTTTTGTGTTGTTTTTGATGTGTTTTGGGGTCTCCGTTGTGTTTCATTTGGTTTTCCATGGTCATCGTGTTGTAAAAGGGTAAATTGTGGGTTTTGGAGAACTTCAGGTAGGTTTAGGGGGACTTTTCGCGTGGATTCATGGTATTTGGGGTTTTCTTCTATTTTGGAGAGTGATCCTCTCCTTTCTTCGTGTGATTTTGAAGTGTTTTGGGTTTCCGTTGCTTTTCGTTGAGTTCCTAATGCGTTTTATGTTGGTTGGGAGTGTGCTTTGGGCTTAGGAGAACATCAGGTAGGTTTAGGGTGTCCTTGGGGTGGATCTATGGTATTTGGGGTTTTCTTCCAGTTTTTGGGGGTGATGCCGATATTTGTTGGGGTGTTTTTGACGTGTTTGGGGTCTCCATTGGGTTTTGTTGGGTTCTTGTTTGTCATTATGTTAAATAGGAGTGGATTGTGGGTTTTGGAGAACATCAGGTGGGTTTAGGGTGGTTTTGGGGTGGATCTATGGTTTTGGCGGATTTTCTTCGAGTTTTGGGGGTGATGCCGTTCTTGTTTGGGGTGTTTTTGACGTTTTTTGGTGTCTCTGTTGGATTTTGTTGGGTTCTTGTTGGTCATTATATTATATAGGTGTGGATTGTGGGTTTTGGAGAACATCAGGTAGGTTTAGGGTGGTTTTGGGGTGGATCTATGGTTTTGGCGGATTTTCTTCCAGTTTTGGTGGTGATGCCGATATTTTTTGGGGTGTTTTTGACGTTTTTTGGGGTCTCTGTTGGGTTTTGTTGGGTTCTCGTTGGTCATCGTGTTGGAAAAGTGTAAATTGTGGGTTTTGGAGAACATCAGGTAGGTTTAGGGTGGTTTTGGTGTGGATCTATGGTTTTGGCGTATTTTCTTCCAGTTTTGGGGTGATGCCGATATTTGTTGGGGTGTTTTTGACGTGTTTTGGGGTCTCCGTTGGGTTTTGTTGTGTTCTTGTTTGTCATTATGTTAAATAGGTGTGGATTGTGGGTTTTGGAGAACATCAGGTAGGTTTAGGGTGGTTTTGGGGTGGATCTATGGTTTTGGCGGATTTTCTTCCAGTTTTGGGGGTGATGCCGTTCTTGTTTGGGGTGTTTTTGACGTTTTTGGGGTCTCTGTTGGGTTTTGTTGGGTTCTTCGTTGGTCATCGTGTTGCAAAAGTGTAAATTGTGGGTTTTGGAGAACATCAGGTAGGTGTAGGGTCGTTTTGGGGTGAATCTATGGTTTTGGCGGATTTTCTTCCAGTTTTGGGGGTGATGCCATTTTTGTTTGGGGTGTTTTTTAAGGTTTTTGGAGTCTCTGTTGGGTTTGTTGGGTTCTCGTTGGTCATCATGGTGGAAAAGTGTATATTGTGGGTTTTGGAGAACATCAGGTAGGTTTAGGGTGGTTTTGGGGTGGATCTATGGTTTTGGCGGATTTTCTTCCAGTTTTGGGGGTGATGCCGATATTTGTTGGGGTGTTTTTGACCCGTTTTGGGGTCTCCATTAGGTTTTGTTGTGTTCTTGTTTGTCATTATGTTAAATAGGTGTGGATTGTGGGTTTTGGAGAACATCAGGTAGGTTTAGGTGGTTTTGGGGTGGATCTATGGTTTTGGCGTATTTTCTTCCAGTTTTGGGGGTGATGCCGTTCTTGTTTGGGGTGTTTTTGACGTTTTTGGGGGTCTCTGTTGGGTTTTGTTGGGTTCTCGTTGGTCATCGTGTTGGAAAAGTGTAAATTGTGGGTTTTGGAGAACATCAGGTAGGTGTAGGGTGGTTTTGGGGTGGATCTATGGTTTTGGGGGATTTTCTTCCAGTTTTGGGGGTGATGCCATTTTTGTTTGGGGTGTTTTTTAAGGTTTTTGGGGTCTCTGTTGGGTTTTTGTTGGGTTCTCGTTGGTCATCATGGTGGAAAAGTGTAAATTGTGGGTTTTGTAGAATATCAGGTAGGTTTAGGGTGGTTTTGGGGTGGATATATGGTACTCAGTTTTTTGTTTTTTTTTTTTTTTTTGGGGGGGGGGATGATCCTGGACTTTTTGTGTTGTTTTTGACGTGTTTTGGGGTCTCCGTTTTGTTTCATTGGGTTTTCCAAGGTCATCGTGTTGTAAAAGGGTAAATTGTGGGTTTTGGAGAAACTTCAGGTAGGTTTAGGGGGACTTTTCGCGTGGATTCATGGTATTTGGGGTTTTCTTCTATTTTGGAGAGTGATCCTCTCCTTTCTTCGTGTGATTTTGAAGTGTTTTGGGGTTTCCGTTGCTTTTCGTTGAGTTCCTAATGCGTTTTATGTTGGTTGGGAGTGTGCTTTGGGCTTAGGAGAACATCAGGTAGGTTTAGGGTGTCCTTGGGTGGATCTATGGTATTTGGGGTTTTCTTCCAGTTTTGGGGGTGATGCCGTTCTTTTTTGGGTGTTTTTAACGTGTTTTGGGGTCTCCGTTGGGTTTTGTAGGGTTCTCGTTGGTCATCGTGTTGGAAAAGTGTAAATTGTGGGTTTTGGAGAACATCAGGTAGGTTTCGGGTGGTTTTGGGGTGGGTCTATGGTTTTGGCGTATTTTCTTCGAGTTTTGGGGGTGATGCCGATATTTTTTGGGGTGTTTTTGACGTGTTTTGGGGTCTCCATTAGGTTTTGTTGTGTTCTTGTTTGTCATTATGTTAAATAGGAGTGGATTGTGGGTTTTGGAGAAGATCAGGTAGGTTTAGGGTGGTTTTGGGGTGGATCTATGGTTTTGGTGTATTTTCTTCCAGTTTGGGGGTGATGCCGATATTTGTTGGGTGTTTTGACGTGTTTTGGGGTCTCCATTAGGTTTTGTTGTGTTCTTGTTTGTCATTATGTTAAATAGGAGTGATTGTGGGTTTTGGAGAACATCAGGTAGGTTTAGGGTGGTTTGGGGTGGATCTATGGTTTTGGCGGATTTTCTTCGAGTTTTGGGGGTGATGTCGTTCTTGTTTGGGGTGTTTTTGACGTTTTTGGGGTCTCTGTTGGGTTTTGTTGGGTTCTCGTTGGTCATCGTGTTGGAAAAGGCTAATTGTGGGTTTTGGAGAACATCAGGTAGGTTTCGGGTGGTTTTGGGGTGGATCTATGGTTTTGGTGTATTTTCTTCCAGTTTTGGGGGTGATGCCGATATTTGTTGGGGTGTTTTTGACGTGTTTTGGGGTCTCCATTAGGTTTTGTTGTGTTCTTGTTTGTCATTATATTAAATAGGTGTGGATTGTGGGTTTTGGAGAAGATCAGGTAGGTTTAGGGTGGTTTTGGGGGTGGATCTATGGTTTTGGTGGATTTTCTTCCAGTTTTGGGGGTGATGCCGTTCTTGTTTGGGGTGTTTTTGACGTTTTTTGGGGTCTCTGTTGGGTTTTGTTGGGTTCTCGTTGGTCATCGTGTTGGAAAAGGGTAAATTGTTGGTTTTTGGAGAACATCAGGTAGGTGTAGGGTGGTTTTGGGGTGGATCTATGGTTTTGGGGGATTTTCTTCCAGTTTTGGGGGTGATGCCATTTTTGTTTGGGGTGTTTTTAAGGTTTTTGGGGTCTCTGTTTGGTTTTGTTGTGTTCTCGTTGGTCATCATTTTGGAAATGTGTAATTGTGGGTTTTGGAGAAGATCAGGTAGGTTTCGGGTGTTTTTGGGGTGGATCTATGGTTTTGGTGTATTTTCTTCCAGTTTTGGGGGTGATGCCGATATTTGTTGGGGTGTTTTTGACGTGTTTTGGGTCTCCATTAGGTTTTGTTGTGTTCTTGTTTGTCATTATGTTAAATAGGAGTGGATTGTGGGTTTTGGAGAAGATCAGGTAGGTTTAGGGTGGTTTTGGGGTGGATCTATGGTTTTGGCGGATTTTCTTCCTTTTTTGGGGGTGATGCCGTTCTAGTTTGGGGTGTTTTGTACGTTTTTTGGGGTCTCTGTTGGGTTTTGTTGGGTTCTCGTTGGTCATCGTGTTGGAAAAGTGTAAATTGTGGGTTTTGGAGAACATCAGGTAGGTGTAGGGTGGTTTTGGGGTGGATCTATGGTTTTGGGGGATTTTCTTCCAGTTTTGGGGGTGATGCCGTTCTTGTTTGGGGTGTTTTTGACGTGTTTTGGGGTCTCCATTAGGTTTTGTTGTGTTCTTGTTTGTCATTATGTTAAATAGGAGTGGATTGTGGGTTTTGTAGAACATCAGGTAGGTTTCGGGTTGTTTTGGGGTGGATCTATGGGTTTGGCGTATTTTCTTCCAGTTTTGGGGGTGATGCCGTTTTTGTTTGGGGTGTTTTTGACGTTTTTGGGGGTCTCTGTTGGGTTTTGTTGGGTTCTCGTTGGTCATCGTGTTGGAAAAGTGTAAATTGTGGTTTTGGAGAACATCAGGTAGGTGTAGGGTGGTTTTGGGGTGGATCTATGGTTTTGGTGGATTTTCTTCCAGTTTTGGGGGTGATGCCATTTTTGTTTGGGGTGTTTTTTAAGGTTTTTGGGGTCTCTGTTGGGTTTTGTTGGCTTCTCGTTGGTCATCATGGTGGAAAAGTGTAAATTGTGGGTTTTGTAGAATATCAGGTAGGTTTAGGGTGGTTTTGGGGTGGATATATGGTACTCAGTTTTTTTTTTTTTTTTTTTTTGGGGGGGGGGATGATCCTGGACTTTTTGTGTTGTTTTTGACGTGTTTTGGGGTCTCCGTTTTGTTTCATTGGGTTTTCCAAGGTCATCGTGTTGTAAAAGGGTAAATTGTGGGTTTTGGAGAACTTCAGGTAGGTTTAGGGGGACTTTTCGCGTGGATTCATGGTATTTGGGGTTTTCTTCTATTTTGGAGAGTGATCCTCTCCTTTCTTCGTGTGATTTTGAAGTGTTTTGGGGTTTCCGTTGCGTTTCGTTGAGTTCCTAATGCGTTTTATGTTGGTTGGAGTGTGCTTTGGGATTAGGAGAACATCAGGTAGGTTTAGGGTGTCCTTGGGGTGGATCTATGGTATTTGGGGTTTTCTTCCAGTTTTGGGGGTGATGCCGTTCTTTTTGGGTGTTTTTAACGTGTTTTGGGGTCTCCGTTGGGTTTTGTAGGGTTCTCGTTGGTCATCGTGTTGGAAAAGTGTAAATTGTGGGTTTTGGAGAACATCAGGTAGGTTTAGGGTGGTTTTGGGGTGGGTCTATGGTTTTGGCGTATTTTCTTCCAGTTTTGGGGGTGATGCCGATATTTTTGGGGTGTTTTTGACGTGTTTTGGGGTCTCCATTAGGGTTTTGTTGTGTTCTTGTTTGTCATTATGTTAAATAGGAGTGGAAGGAGTGGATTGTGGGTTTTGGAGAAGATCAGGTAGGTTTAGGGTGGTTTTGGGGTGGATCTATGGTTTTGGCGTATTTTCTTCCAGTTTTGGGGGTGATGCTGTTCTTGTTTGGGGTGTTTTTGACGTGTTTTGTGGTCTCCATTAGTTTTGTTGTGTTCTTGTTTGTCATTATGTTAAATAGGAGTGGATTGTGGGTTTTGGAGAACATCAGGTAGGTTTAGGGTGGTTTTGGGGTGGATCTATGGTTTTGGCGGATTTTCTTCGAGTTTTGGGTGTGATGCCGTTCTTGTTTGGGGTGTTTTTGACGTTTTTTTGGGGTCTCTGTTGGGTTTTGTTGGGTTCTCGTTGGTCATCGTGTTGGAAAAGGCTAATTGTGGGTTTTGGAGAACATCAGGTAGGTTTAGGGTGGTTTTGGGGTGGATCTATGGTTTTGGTGTATTTTCTTCCAGTTTGGGGGTGATGCCGATATTTGTTGGGGTGTTTTTGAGTGTTTTGGGGTCTCCATTAGGTTTTGTTGTGTTCTTGTTTGTCATTATGTTAAATAGGTGTGGATTGTGGGTTTTGGAGAACATCAGGTAGGTTTAGGGTGGTTTTGGGGTGGATCTATGGTTTTGGCGGATTTTCTTCGAGTTTTGGGGGTGATGCCGTTCTTGTTTGGGGTGTTTTTGACGTTTTTTGGGGTCTCTGTTGGGATTGTTGGGTTCTCGTTGGTCATCGTGTTGGAAAAGTGTAAATTGTTGGTTTTGGAGAACATCAGTTAGGTGTAGGGTGGTTTTGGGGTGGATCTATGGTTTTGGGGGATTTTCTTCCAGTTTTGGGGGTGATGCCATTTTTCTTTGGGGTGTTTTTTAAGGTTTTTGGGGTCTCTGTTTGGTTTTGTAGGGTTCTCGTTGGTCATCATGGTGGAAAAGTGTAAATTGTGGGTTTTGGAGAACATCAGGTAGGTTTCGGGTGGTTTTGGGGTGGATCTATGGTTTTGGGGATTTTCTTCCTGTTTTGGGGGTGATGCCGATATTTGTTGGGGTGTTTTTGACGTGTTTTGGGGTCTCCATTAGGTTTTGTTGGGTTCTTGTTTGTCATTATGTTAAATAGGTGTGGATTGTGGGTTTTGGAGAACATCAGGTAGGTTTAGGGTGGTTTTGGGGTGGATCTATGGTTTTGGCGTATTTTCTTCCAGTTTTGGGGGTGATGCCGTTTTTGTTTGGGGTGTTTTTGACGTTTTTGGGGGTCTCTGTTGGGTTTTGTTGGGTTCTCGTTGGTCATCGTGTTGGAAAAGTGTAAATTGTGGGTTTTGGAGAACATCAGGTAGGTGTAGGGTGGTTTTGGGGTGGATCTATGGTTTTGGGGGATTTTCTTCCAGTTTTGGGGGTGATGCCATTTTTTGTTTGGGGTGTTTTTTTAAGGTTTTTGGGGTCTCTGTTGGGTTTTGTTGGCTTCTCGTTGGTCATCATGGTGGAAAAGTGT
>NW_028180765.1:0-19000 GCF_964211825.1 Aythya ferina
AAAACACGTCAAAAACACCCCAAAAAATATCGGCATCACCCCCAAAACTGGAAGAAAATACGCCAAAACCATAGATCCACCCCAAAACCACCCTAAACCTACCTGATCTTCTCCAAAAACCACAATTTACCCTTTTCCAACACGATGACCAACGAGAACCCAACAGAACCCAACAGAGACCCCAAAAAACGTCAAAAACACCCCAAACAAGAACGGCATCACCCCCAAAACTGGAAGAAAATCCCCCAAAACCATAGATCCACCCCAAAACCACCCTAAACCTACCTGATGTTCTCCAAAACCCACAATCCACACCTATTTAACATAATGACAAACAAGAACCCAACAAAATCTAATGGAGACACCAAAAAACGTCAAAAACTCCCCAAACAAGAAAAGGATCACCACCAAAACTGGAAGAAAATCCCCCAAAACCATAGATCCACCCCAAAGACACCCTAAACCTACCTGATCTTCTCCAAAACCCACAATTTACCCTTTTCCACCATGATGATCAACGAGAACAAAACAAAACCCAACGGAGACCCCAAAACACTTCAAATACACCCCAAAAAAGAACAGGACCACGCCAAAAAATAGAAGAAAACCCCAAATACCATAGATCCACCCCAAAGACACCCTAAACCTACCTGATGTTCTCCTAATCCCAAAGCACACTCCCAACCACCATAAAACACATTAGGAATTCAACGAAACGCAACGGAAACCCCAAAACACTTCAAAATCACCCGAAGAAAGGAGAGGATCACTCCCCCAAAAAGAAGAAAACCCCAAATACCATGAATCCACGCGAAAACTCCCCCTAAACCTACCTGAAGTTCTCCAAAACCCACAATTTACACTTTTACAACACGATGACCAACGAGAACCCAACAAAACCCAACAGAGACCCCAAAAAACGTCAAAAACACCCAAACAAGAACGGCATCACCCCCAAAACTGGAAGAAAATCCCCCAAAACCATAGATCCACCCGAAAACCACCCTAAACCTACCTGATCTTCTCCAAAAACCACAATCCACACCTATTTGACATAATGACAAACAAGAACCCAACAAAACCTAATGGACACACCAAAACACGTCAAAAACACCCCAAACAAGAACGGCATCACCACCAAAACTGGAAGAAAATACACCAAATCCATAGATCCACCCCAAAACCACCCTAAACCTACCTGATGTTCTCCAAAACCCACAATTTACCCTTTTCCACCATGATGACCAACGAGAACCAAACAAAACCCAACGGAGACCCCAAAACACTTCAAATACACCCCCAAAAAGAACAGGATCACGCCAAAAAATAGAAGAAAACCCCAAATACCATAGATCCACCCCAAAGACACCCTAAACCTACCTGATGTTCTCCTAATCCCAAAGCACACTCCAAACCACCATAAAACACATTAGGAATTCAACGAAACGCAACGGAAACCCCAAAACACTTCAAAATCACCCGAAGAAAGGAGAGGATCACTCCCCCAAAAAGAAGAAAACCCCAAATACCATGAATCCACGCGAAAACTCCCCCTAAACCTACCTGAAGTTCTCCAAAACCCACAATTTACACTTTTACAACACGATGACCAACGAGAACCCAACAAAACCAAACAGAGACCACAAAAACCTTAAAAAATACCCCAAACAAGAATGGCATCACCCCGAAAACTGGAAGAAAACCCCCAAAACAATAGATCCACCCCAAAGACACCCTAAACCTACCTGATGTTCTCCAAAAACCACAATTTACCCTTTTCCAACACGATGACTGTTGCAGGAAGCACGGTCGAAAGCACGACAGACACACAGTAGAGTCAGATCATGCTCCATTTTATTGCCCGAATAGCCTAACTTTTATAGAGAACTTAACAGGGGTGGACAGTGTTTCACACAAGATTATTGGTCAAAGCACTCAGAAAAACAACCAGAAGAAAACAACCCCACCTGCAAGAAAACAGTCCCCTTGTGATTAGCAGTCACATAGACCTTGTCCTTGAGGCCAGCTACTGGTAACAATATTTTCCTGAATTCCTCAATTGGGCGATGTGGGAACACTGTCATGGGAACTTCTCATAGTTGCCCTGGTAGCTTGGTTTGCTCAGCTACAGCAAGCCATGGGATTTTTGCTGTTTCAAGAAATCCCTCAACAATTCCCCCTTCTTTTTTTTGAGCAAACCAAGCCTGACACAGCAGTTTTACAAGTAACTCTTTAGCTATACTTACAACACACAACGATAATTACCACCACCATAAACCAAATCCTTAATCCCCTTGTGATTAAACCCAGCAACCATCTACACTTTGTTTCAAACAAGTCAGTGAACCATTGATTGAAAGGATTGATACCATATTGAATCTTTCTCATGTGCTCTTTCAGGAAAGTAATGGATTTGTGAATTGACTCATTATGATCAGAAAGGTTTAAACAGTACATTCCCTTAAAGTCCTCACACCCATTCCTTTGAGCCAAAAGCAAGATGTCAATAGCAGCTTGATCCTGTAAAAGCACATGTCGCAGACTATTTTGATCTGGTAACATCTCCTCAAGTATCTCTGTCATGGCATAGGCCTGCCTCTCGGCCCAGCATACCAATTTTTCTAAGTTGTTACGTGTGGCCGCAGATGCCACTCCAGGCACTGAAATTGCTAATGCCGCTCTAGCTGCAACCCCACACAATTCAACATTATCATTGCAATCCAATGCAAGCAATGTCCATTGTCATGTCTGGTGATCTCACACAACTGTAACAAGCTAGGAGCAAATACAATGAGTTTATCTATGTAACATGGACATCTGATAGCATTTGCAGGGATACCCTGCCAGGCCCCATCCCCACAAATCAGAAGCACATCAGGAGGTAAGGCCAAAGCTGTACGATTGTTCCAAACACTGTAGTTGTTACCCCTTGTCTCCGTGCTATAAACCCCTAAACCCTGCTTAGCAGCGTCATTGCAATCACAGGTGTTATTTGTGTCTTTGTACCAGTATGGCCTTTTCCAGGTTCCTGTAGCAGGAATCATCTGATATCCACGGCTACGTTCACTTTTGTAGCCACCTTTCAGGTTGATACACATTTGACTACAGATACCAAGGTTTTGACATTCATCAATGTCTCCACAGTTTCTCTTGTCTATAAACTCAAACCCAGCTGGACAGTCACATTCATTTATGATGCATTCCTCCAGGGGCTCATCACCCCAGTCCTTGCAGTCTCTCTGCTGGTTACACACTTTATTGATATCTATGCATTCTCCACTTCTGCACTTGAATTTGCCAGGTCCAGAACACTGAATAACATTGTTACAGTTTGCTTCATCAGTGCCATACAGACAGTCTCTCACACCACTGCACTGCCTACTCCCATGGACACAGTTCCCATCTTCACATCTGAACTGGTCTGGCCTGCAGGTCCGAGAAGGGCAGTTAATTTCATCACTTCCATCCTTGCAATCAGGATCTCCATCACATCGCCACTTCTTGTGGATACATTCACCTGAGCCGCACTGCACCTCACTCGTAGCACACTTCACTGGAGGTGCAGGCTGGCGGCCACACTGCTCCAAAGATTCATCCGAGTGGTTGGAGCAGTCAGCATCATCATCACACACCCAGCTGATAGGGATGCAGGTAGAACTCTTGCACTGAAACTCATGAACACCACAGGTAGGAGGTGCACACTCCAACTCATCGCTACCATCACTGCAGTCATCTTGAACATTGCAGACAAAGCTTTTGGAAATACATTGCCCACTACTGCATGTGAATTCTGCTGCACTACAAGTCACAATGCCACAACTCTCTTCATCTTCTCCACTGTCGCAGTCCTTTTCACCATCACATTTCCAGGACACTGGGATACACTGGGTTGACTGAGGACCACACCTGATTTCATTTACCCGGCATGTTCTCGTATGACACAGCTCAGCACTCTCATCAGACCCATTTTCACAGTCCGGATCCCCATCACACTGCCATCTATTTGGCACACACTGACCACTGTTGCACACAAAGTCAGATTCAGCACACGTCTTCTTCACACAAGCACTCTCATCACTGCCATCTGAGCAGTCTTCACATTTTGCTCTAGCACCGTCGGCAGCAGTGCACAGGCCGGCGAGGGCGAGCAGCAGGCAGAGTGCCCCGCAGCGCGGCAGCGCCCGCCACCGCCCCACACCTGTGTCACTTATACTACTCCTATTACCCGTGCTGTTAGTGTCAGTGGCATCCTCCTGGTTCTGTTTCTGTCTTTGTCGCCCCTTACTCTCCCCCTTTTCTTTTTGCCACTGACCATTCACCACAAATGGATGAGACACATGATTACTAGTTAGGAAAGAGAGTGTAACGTCTGCTATACGGCTGCAGGCAGTGCCGGCTGCAACCTTAGAAGCTGTTTGTGAAACAGCCTGCCGGTGGTCATTTGGCAGTGTAATCTGCGTCTCTGCACTCCTGCCCTGCAATAGAGCTAAATCGTCATTAATAGTCTGTAGAATGTGGCAACCCCACGGAATGTTATCCAGAAACATAGTTATAACACCGATCTGGGGACGAATAGTCTTTTTTGCATTGCAAGATAACCCTCTTATACAAAGAATGCCAGAGAGAAGCAGCACAGCCGCCGCTGCCTCCATGGTTACGTCAGACAGGCTGCAGGGTCCTGATGTCCGCCCCTCTGCTCTGTGCCGACTCGCCACACGGTGAGGGTCGGCTGCCATTGTCCACTGATGCCTCTGGTCTCCCGTAGCAACTCGATCTCGGATGGCCCGTATCGCACCGCGATTCCGCGTCTCTCCGCGATTCCGCGTCTCACTGCAATTCCCTTTTCCGCGTCTCTCCGCGATTCCGCGTCTCACCGCGATTCCGCGTCTCTCCGCGATTCCTTTTTCCACGTCTCTCCGCGATTCCACGTCCCGCCGCAACTCCGTTTCCCGCGGCCCTCCGCAAATTCCACGTCCCGCCGCAACTCTAATTCCCGCGGCCCTCCGCAAATTCCACGTCCCGCCGCAACTCCGTTTCCCGCGGCCCTCCGCAAATTCCACGTCCCGCCGCAACTCTAATTCCCGCGGCCCTCCGCAAATTCCACGTCCCGCCGCAACTCTAATTCCCGCGGCCCTCCGCAAATTCCACGTCCCGCCGCAACTCTAATTCCCGCGGCCCTCCGCAATTCCACGTCCCGCCGCAAAACCCCGTTCCCCGCGGTTTTCCGCGTGTCTCAGCGGGAATACCACGCCTCACCGTGAGTCCTGTGTACCGTGTTTCTGGGCCGGTGTCCGGTCCGCTCAAGCGCCGGTCGGATGGGCGCTCTGAAGTCCCGACGGCACGGCGAGGTCGCGGCGCCGCTGGTCCCGGCGCCGCTGGTCTCCTGGTCTACCTGCGTTCGGATGTGCCGGCGCCGCTGGTGTCCCGCTGCGCTGCGATGTTTGTCCCGGCGAAGCTGCAATGTTCCGTTCGGGTCCTGTTCAGGTCTCAGCCTGTTCGGGCGCCATATGTTGCAGGAAGCACGGTCGAAAGCACGACAGACACACAGTAGAGTCAGATCATGCTCCTTTTTATTGCCCGAATAGCCTAAATTTTATAGAGAACTTAACAGGGGTGGACAGTGTTTCACACAAGATTATTGGTCAAAGCACTCAGAAAAACAACCAGAAGAAAACAACCCCACCTGCAAGAAAACAGTCCCCTTGTGATTAGCAGTCACATAGACCTTGTCCTTGAGGCCAGCTACTGGTAACAATATTTTCCTGAATTCCTCAATTGGGCGATGTGGGAACACTGTCATGGGAACTTCTCATAGTTGCCCTGGTAGCTTGGTTTGCTCAGCTACAGCAAGCCATGGGATTTTTGCTGTTTCAAGAAATCCCTCAACAGATGACCAACGAGAACCCAACAGAACCCAACAGAGACCCCAAAAAACGTCAAAAACACCCCAAACAAGAACGGCATCACCACCAAAACTGGAAGAAAATCCCCCAAAACCATAGATCCACCCCAAAACCACCCTAAACCTACCTGATGTTCTCCAAAACCCACAATTTAACCTTTTCCACCATGATAACCAACGAGAACCCAACAAAACCCAACGGAGACCCCAAAAAACGTCAAAAACACCCCAAACAAGAACGGCATCACCCCCAAAACTGGAAGAAAATACGCCAAAACCATAGATCCACCCCAAAACCACCCTAAACCTACCTGATCTTCTCCAAAAACCACAATTTACCCTTTTCCAACACGATGACCAACGAGAACCCAACAGAACCCAACAGAGACCCCAAAAAACGTCAAAAACACCCCAAACAAGAACGGCATCACCCCCAAAACTGGAAGAAAATACGCCAAAACCATAGATCCACCCCAAAACCACCCTAAACCTACCTGATGTTCTCCAAAACCCACAATCCACACCTATTTAACATAATGACAAACAAGAACCCAACAAAACCTAATGGAGACCCCAAAACACGTAAAAAACACCCCAAAAAATATCGGCATCACCCCCAAAACTGGAAGAAAATCCCCCAAAACCATAGATCCACCCCAAAACCACCCTAAACCTCCCTGATGTTCTCCAAAACCCAGAATTTACCCTTTTCCACCATGATAACCAACGAGAACCCAACAAAACCCAACGGAGACCCCAAAACACTTCAAATACACCCCAAAAAAGAACAGGATCACGCCAAAAAATAGAAGAAAACCCCAAATACCATAGATCCACCCCAAAGACACCCTAAACCTAAATGATGTTCTCCTAATCCCAAAGCACACTCCAAACCACCATAAAACACATTAGGAATTCAACGAAACGCAACGGAAACCCCAAAACACTTCAAAATCACCCGAAGAAAGGAGAGGATCACTCTCCCAAAAAGAAGAAAACCCCAAATACCATGAATCCACGCGAAAACTCCCCCTAAACCTACCTGAAGTTCTCCAAAAACCACAATTTACACTTTTACAACACGATGACCAACGAGAACCCAACAAAACCAAACAGAGACCACAAAAACCTTAAAAAATACCCCAAACAAGACTGGCATCACCACCAAAACTGGAAGAAAACCCCCAAAACCATAGATCCACCCCAAAGACACCCTAAACCTACCTGATGTTCTCCAAAAACCACAATTTACCCTTTTCCACCATGATGACCAACGAGAACCAAACAAAACCCAACGGAGACCCCAAAACACTTCAAATACACCCCAAAAAAGAACAGGATCACGCCAAAAAATAGAAGAAAACCCCAAATACCATAGATCCACCCCAAAAACACCCTAAACCTACCTGATGTTCTCCTAATCCCAAAGCACACTCCAAACCACCATAAAACACATTAGGAATTCAACGAAACGCAACGGAAACCCCAAAACACTTCAAAATCACCCGAAGAAAGGAGAGGATCACTCCCCCAAAAAGAAGAAAACCCCAAATACCATGAATCCACGCGAAAACTCCCCCTAAACCTATCTGAAGTTCTCCAAAACCCACAATTTACCCTTTTCCAACACGATGACCAACGAGAACCCAACAGAACCCAACAGAGACCCCAAAAAACGTCAAAAACACCCCAAACAAGAACGGCATCACCCCCAAAACTGGAAGAAAATCCCCCAAAACCATAGATCCACCCCAAAACCACCCTAAAACTACCTGATGTTCTCCAAAACCCACAATCCACTCCTATTTAACATAATGACAAACAAGAACCCAACAAAACCTAATGGAGACCCCAAAACACGTAAAAAACACCCCAAAATATATCGGCATCACCCCCAAAACTGGAAGAAAATACGCCAAAACCATAGATCCAACCCAAAGACACCCTAAACCTACCTGATGTTCTCCAAAAACCACAATTTACCCTTTTCCAACACGATGACCAACGAGAACCCAACAGAACCCAACGGAGACCCCAAAAAACGTCAAAAACACCCCAAACAAGAACGGCATCACCACCAAAACTGGAAGAAAATCCGCCAAAACCATAGATCCACCCCAAAACCACCCTAAACCTACCTGATGTTCTCCAAAAACCACAATTTACCCTTTTCCAACACGATGACCAACGAGAACCCAACAGAACCCAACAGAGACCCCAAAAAACGTCAAAAACACCCCAAACAAGAACGGCATCACCCCCAATACTGGAAGAAAATACACCAAAACCATAGATCCACCCCAAAACCACCCTAAACCTACCTGATGTTCTCCAAAACCCACAATTTACCCTTTTCCACCATGATGACCAACGAGAACCAAACAAAACCCAACGGAGACCCCAAAACACTTCAAATACACCCCAAAAAAGAACAGGATCACGCCAAAAAATAGAAGAAAACCCCAAATACCATAGATCCACCCCAAAGACACCCTAAACCTACCTGATGTTCTCCTAATCCCAAAGCACACTCCCAACCACCATAAAACACATTAGGAATTCAACGAAACGCAACGGAAACCCCAAAACACTTCAAAATCACCCGAAGAAAGGAGAGGATCACTCCCCCAAAAAGAAGAAAACACCAAATACCACGAATCCACGCGAAAACTCCCCCTAAACCTACCTGAAGTTCTCCAAAACCCACAATTTACACTTTTCCAACACGATGACCAACGAGAACCCAACAAAACCAAACAGAGACCACAAAAACCTTAAAAAATACCCCAAACAAGAATGGCATCACCACCAAAACTGGAAGAAAATCCCCCAAAACCATAGATCCACCCCAAAACCACCCTAAACCTACCTGATCTTCTCCAAAACCCACAATCCATTCCTATTTAACATAATGACAAACAAGAACCCAACAAAACCTAATGGAGACCCCAAAACACGTAAAAAACACCCCAAAAAATATCGGCATCACCACCAAAAATGGAAGAAAATCCCCCAAAACCATAGATCCACCCCAAAACCACCCTAAACCTACCTGATGTTCTCCAAAACCCACAATCCACACCTATTTAACATAATGACAAACAAGAACCCAACAAAACCTAATGGAGACACCAAAACACGTCAAAAACACCCCAAACAAGAACGGCATCACCCCCAAAACTGGAAGAAAATCCCCCAAAACCATAGATCCACCCCAAAGACACACTAAACCTACCTGATGTTCTCCAAAAACCACAATTTACACTTTTCCAACACGATGACCAACGAGAACCCAACAGAACCCAACAGAGACCCCAAAAAACGTCAAAAACACCCCAAACAAGAACGGCATCACCCCCAAAACTGGAAGAAAATCCCCCAAAACCATAGATCCACCCCAAAACCACCCTAAACCTACCTGATGTTCTCCAAAACCCACAATCCACTCCTATTTAACATAATGACCAACAAGAACCCAACAAAACCTAATGGAGACCCCAAAACACGTAAAAAACACCCCAAAAAATATCGGCGTCACCACCAAAACTGGAAGAAAATCCCCCAAAAACATAGATCCACCCCAAAACCACCCTAAACCTACCTGATGTTCTCCAAAACCCACAATTTACCCTTTTCCACCATGATAACCAACGAGAACCCAACAAAACCCAACGGAGACCCCAAAAAACGTCAAAAACACCCCAAACAAGAACGGCATCACCCCCAAAACTGGAAGAAAATCCCCCAAAACCATAGATCCACCCCAAAACCACCCTAAACCTACCTGATGTTCTCCAAAACCCACAATTTACCCTTTTCCAACACGATGACCAACGAGAACCCAACAGAACCCAACAGAGACCCCAAAAAACGTCAAAAACACCCCAAACAAGAACGGCATCACCACCAAAACTGGAAGAAAATCCCCCAAAACCATAGATCCACCCCAAAACCACCCTAAACCTACCTGATGTTCTCCAAAACCCACAATCCAAACCTATTTAACATAAAGACCAACAGGAACACAACAAAACCCAACGGAGACCCCAAAACACTTCAAATACACCCAAAAACAGAGAAAAGGATCACGCCAAAAAATAGAAGAAAACCCCAAATACCATAGATCCACCCCAAACACACCCTAAACCTACCTGATGTTCTCCTAATCCCAAAGCACACTCCAAACCACCATAAAACACATTAGGAATTCAACGAAACGCAACGGAAACCCCAAAACACTTCAAAATCACCCGAAGAAAGGAGAGGATCACTCCCCCAAAAAGAAGAAAACCCCAAATACCATGAATCCACGCGAAAACTCCCCCTAAACCTACCTGAAGTTCTCCAAAACCCACAATTTACACTTTTACAACACGATGACCAACGAGAACCCAACAAAACAAAACAGAGACCACAAAAACATTAAAAAATACCCCAAACAAGAATGGCATCACCCCCAAAACTGGAAGAAAACCCCCAAAACCATAGATCCACCCCAAAGACACCCTAAAACTACCTGATGTTCTCCAAAAACCACAATTTACCCTTTTCCAACACGATGACCAACGAGAACCCAACAGAACCCAACAGAGATCCCAAAAAACGTCAAAAACACCCCAAACAAGAACGGCATCACCCCCAAAACTGGAAGAAAATCCCCCAAAACCATAGATCCACGCCAAAACCACCCTAAAACTACCTGATGTTCTCCAAAACCCACAATCCACTCCTATTTAACATAATGACAAACAAGAACCCAACAAAACCTAATGGAGACCCCAAAACACGTAAAAAACACCACAAAAAATATCGGCATCACCCCCAAAACTGGAAGAAAATACGCCAAAACCATAGATCCACCCCAAAACCACCCTAAAACTACCTGATGTTCTCCAAAAACCACAATATACCCTTTTCCACCATGATAACCAACGAGAACCCAACAAAACACAACGGAGACCCCAAAAAACGTCAAAAACACCCCAAACAAGAACGGCATCACCCCCAAAACTGGAAGAAAATCCCCCAAAACCATAGATCCACCCCAAAGACACCCTAAACCTACCTGATGTTCTCCAAAACCCACAATCCACACCTATTTAACATAATGACAAACAAGAACACAACAAAACCTAATGGAGACACCAAAACACGTCAAAAACACCCCAAACAAGAACGGCATCACCACCAAAACTGGAAGAAAATCCCCCAAAACCATAGATCCACCCCAAAGACACACTAAACCTACCTGATGTTCTCCAAAAACCACAATTTACCCTTTTCCAACACGATGACCAACGAGAACCCAACAGAACCCAACAGAGACCCCAAAAAACGTCAAAAACACCCCAAACAAGAACGGCATCACCACCAAAACTGGAAGAAAACCCCCAAAACCATAGATCCACCCCAAAACCACCCTAAACCTACCTGATCTTCTCCAAAACCCACAATCCACACCTATTTAACATAATGACAAACAAGAACCCAACAAAACCTAATGGAGACACCAAAACATGTCAAAAACACCCCAAACAAGAACGGCATCACCACCAAAACTGGAAGAAAATCCCCCAAAACCATAGATCCACCCCAAAGACACCCTAAACCTACCTGATGTTCTCCAAAAAACACAATTTACACTTTTCCAACACGATGACCAACGAGAACCCAACAGAACCCAACAGAGACCCCAAAAAACGTCAAAAACACCCCAAACAAGAACGGCATCACCACCAAAACTGGAAGAAAATCCCCCAAAACCATAGATCCAACCCAAAACCACCCTAAAACAACCTGATGTTCTCCAAAACCCACAATCCACTCCTATTTAACATAATGACAAACAAGAACCCAACAAAACCTAAAGGAGACCCCAAAACACGTAAAAAACACCCCAAAAAATATCGGCATCACCCCCAAAACGGGAAGAAAATCCCCCAAAACCATAGATCCACCCCAAAGACACCCTAAACCTACCTGATGTTCTCCAAAAACCACAATTTACCCTTTTCCACCATGATAACCAACGAGAACCCAACAAAACCCAACGGAGACCCCAAAAAACGTCAAAAACACCCCAAACAAGAACGGCATCACCCCCAAAACTGGAAGAAAATCCCCCAAAACCATAGATCCACCCCAAAGACACCCTAAACCTACCTGATGTTCTCCAAAACCCACAATCCACACCTATTTAACATAATGACAAACAAGAACCCAACAAAACCTAATGGAGACACCAAAACACGTCAAAAACACCCCAAACAAGAACGGCATCACCACCAAAACTGGAAGAAAATCCCCCAAAACCATAGATCCACCCCAAAGACACCCTAAACCTACCTGATGTTCTCCAAAAAACACAATTTACACTTTTCCAACACGATGACCAACGAGACCCCAACAGAACCCAACAGAGACCCCAAAAAACGTCAAAAACACCCCAAACAAGAACGGCATCACCACCAAAACTGGAAGAAAATCCCCCAAAACAATAGATCCACCCCAAAACCACCCTAAAACTACCTGATGTTCTCCAAAACCCACAATCCACTCCTATTTAACATAATGACAAACAAGAACCCAACAAAACCTAATGGAGACCCCAAAACACGTAAAAAACACCCCAAAAAATATCGGCATCACCCCCAAAACTGGAAGAAAATCCCCCAAAACCATAGATCCACCCCCAAAACACCCTAAACCTACCTGATGTTCTCCAAAACCCACAATTTACCCTTTTCCACCATGATAACCAACGAGAACCCAACAAAACCCAACGGAGACCCCAAAAAACGTCAAAAACACCCCAAACAAGAACGGCATCACCCCCAAAACTGGAAGAAAATCCCCCAAAACCATAGATCCACCCCAAAACCACCCTAAACCTACCTGATGTTCTCCAAAACCCACAATCCAAACCTATTTAACATAAAGACCAACAGGAACACAACAAAACCCAACGGAGACCCCAAAACACTTCAAATACACCCAAAAACAGAGAAAAGGATCACGCCAAAAAATAGAAGAAAACCCCAAATACCATAGATCCACCCCAAACACACCCTAAACCTACCTGATGTTCTCCTAATCCCAAAGCACACTCCAAACCACCATAAAACACATTAGGAATTCAACGAAACGCAACGGAAACCCCAAAACACTTCAAAATCACCCGAAGAAAGGAGAGGATCACTCCCCCAAAAAGAAGAAAACCCCAAATACCATGAATCCACGCGAAAACTCCCCCTAAACCTACCTGAAGTTCTCCAAAACCCACAATTTACACTTTTACAACACGATGACCAACGAGAACCCAACAAAACCAAACAGAGACCACAAAAACCTTAAAAAATACCCCAAACAAGAATGGCATCACCCCCAAAACTGGAAGAAAATCCCCCAAAACCATAGATCCACCCCAAAACCACCCTAAAACTACCTGATGTTCTCCAAAAAACACAATTTACCCTTTTCCACCATGATAACCAACGAGAACCCAACAAAACCCAACGGAGACCCCAAAAAACGTCAAAAACACCCCAAACAAGAACGGCATCACCCCCAAAACTGGAAGAAAATCCCCCAAAACCATAGATCCACCCCAAAGACACCCTAAAACTACCTGATGTTCTCCAAAACCAACAATCCACTCCTATTTAACATAATGACAAACAAGAACCCAACAAAACCTAATGGAGACCCCAAAACACGTAAAAAACACCCCAAAAAATATCGGCATCACCCCCAAAACTGGAAGAAAATACGCCAAAACCATAGATCCACCCCAAAACCACCCTAAACCTACCTGATGTTCTCCAAAACCCACAATTTACCCTTTTCCACCATGATAACCAACGAGAACCCAACAAAACCCAACGGAGACCCCAAAAAACGTCAAAAACACCCCAAACAAGAACGGCATCACCCCCAAAACTGGAAGAAAATCCCCCAAAACCATAGATCCACCCCAAAACCACCCTAAACCTACCTGATCTTCTCCAAAAACCACAATTTACCCTTTTCCAACACGATGACCAACGAGAACCCAACAGAACCCAACAGAGACCCCAAAAAACGTCAAAAACACCCCAAACAAGAACGGCATCACCCCCAAAACTGGAAGAAAATCCCCCAAAACCATAGATCCACCCCAAAACCACCCTAAACCTACCTGATGTTCTCCAAAACCCACAATCCAAACCTATTTAACATAAAGACCAACAGGAACACAACAAAACCCAACAGAGACCCCAAAACACTTCAAATACACCCAAAAACAGAGAAAAGGATCACGCCAAAAAATAGAAGAAAACCCCAAATACCATAGATCCACCCCAAACACACCCTAAACCTACCTGATGTTCTCCTAATCCCAAAGCACGCTCCAAACCACCATAAAACACATTAGGAATTCAATGAAACGCAACGGAAACACCAAAACACTTCAAAATCACCCGAAGAAAGGAGAGGATCACTCGCCCAAAAAGAAGAAAACCCCAAATACCATGAATCCACGCGAAAACTCCCCCTAAACCTACCTGAAGTTCTCCAAAACCCACAATTTACCCTTTTCCAACACGATGACCAACGAGAACCCAACAGAACCCAACAGAGATCCCAAAAAACGTCAAAAACACCCCAAACAAGAACGGCATCACCACCAAAACTGGAAGAAAATCCCCCAAAACCATAGATCCACCCCAAAGACACCCTAAACCTACCTGATGTTCTCCAAAAAACACAATTTACCCTTTTCCAACACGATGACCAACGAGAACCCAACAGAACCCAACAGAGACCCCAAAAAACGTCAAAAACACCCCAAACAAGAACGGCATCACCACCAAAACTGGAAGAAAATCCCCCAAAACCATAGATCCACCCCAAAACCACCCTAAACCTACCTGATGTTCTCCAAAACCCACAATCCAAACCTATTTAACATAAAGACCAACAGGAACCCAACAAAACCTAACGGAGACCCCAAAACACTTCAAATACACCCAAAAACAGAGAAAAGGATCACGCCAAAAAATAGAAGAAAACCCCAAATACCATAGATCCACCCCAAAGACACCATAAACCTACCTGATGTTCTCCTAATCCCAAAGCACACTCCAAACCACCATAAAACACATTAGGAATTCAACGAAACGCAACGGAAACCCCAAAACACTTCAAAATCACCCGAAGAAAGGAGAGGATCACTCCCCCAAAAAGAAGAAAACCCCAAATACCATGAATCCACGCGAAACTCCCCTAAACCTACCTGAAGTTCTCCAAAACCACAATTTACACTTTTACAACACGATGACCAACGAGAACCCAACAAAACCAAACAGAGACCACAAAAACCTTAAAAATACCCCAAACAAGAATGGCATCACCCCCAAAACTGGAATAAAACCCCCAAAACCATAGATCCACCCCAAAGACACCCTAAACCTACCTGATGTTCTCCAAAAACCACAATTTACCCTTTTCCAACACGATGACCAACGAGAACCCAACAGAACCCAACAGAGATCCCAAAAAACGTCAAAAACACCCCAAACAAGAACGGCATCACCCCCAAAACTGGAGGAAAATCCCCCAAAACCATAGATCCACGCCAAAACCACCCTAAAACTACCTGATGTTCTCCAAAACCAACAATCCACTCCTATTTAACATAATGACAAACAAGAACCCAACAAAACCTAATGGAGACCCCAAAACACGTAAAAAACACCCCAAAAAATATCGGCATCACCCCCAAAACTGGAAGAAAATACGCCAAAACCATAGATCCACCCCAAAACCACCCTAAACCTACCTGATGTTCTCCAAAACCCACAATTTACCCTTTTCCACCATGATAACCAACGAGAACCCAACAAAACCCAACGGAGACCCCAAAAAACGTCAAAAACACCCCAAACAAGAACGGCATCACCCCCAAAACTGGAAGAAAATCCCCCAAAACCATAGATCCACCCCAAACCACCCTAAACCTACCTGATGTTCTCCAAAACCCACAATCCACTCCTATTTAACATAATGATAACAAGAACCCAACAAAAGCTCGACCTAATGGAGACCCCAAAACACGTAAAAAACACCCCAAAAAATATCGGCATCACCACCAAAACTGGAAGAAAATCCCCCAAAAACATAGATCCACCCCAAAACCACCCTAAACCTACCTGATGTTCTCCAAAACCCACAATTTACCCTTTTCCACCATGATAACCAACGAGAACCCAACAAAACCCAACAGAGACCCAAAAAAACGTCAAAAACACCCCAAACAAGAACGGCATCACCACCACAACTGGAAGAAAATCCGCCAAAACCATAGATCCACCCCAAAACCACCCTAAACCTACCTGATCTTCTCCAAAAAACCACAATTTACCCTTTTCCAACACGATGACCAACGAGAATCCAACAGAACCCAACAGAGACCCCAAAAAACGTCAAAACACCCCAAACAAGAACGGCATCACCACCACAACTGGAAGAAAATCCGCCAAACCATAGATCCACCCCAAAACCACCCTAAACCTACCTGATGTTCTCCAAAACCCACAATCCAAACCTATTTAACATAAAGACCACAGGAACACAACAAAACCCAACGGAGACCCCAAAACACTTCAAATACACCCAAAAAAGAACAGGACCACGCCAAAAACTAGAATAAAACCCCAAATACCATAGATCCACCCCAAACACACCCTAAACCTACCTGATGTTCTCCCTAATCCCAAAGCACACTCCAAACCACCATAAAACACTTAGGAATTCAACGAAACGCAACGGAAACCCCAAAACACTTCAAAATCACCCGAAGAAAGGAGAGGATCACTCCCCCCAAAACTGGAAGAAAACCCAAATACCATGAATCCACGCGAAACTCCCCCTAAACCTACCTGAAGTTCTCCAAAACCCACAATTTACACTTTTACAACACGATGACCAACGAGAACACAACAAAACCAAACAGAGACCACAAAAACCTTAAAAAATACCCCAAACAAGAATGGCATCACCCCCAAAACTGGAAGAAAACCCCCAAAACCATAGATCCACCCCAAAGACACCCTAAAACTACCTGATGTTCTCCAAAAACCACAATTTACCCTTTTCCAACACGAGTGACCAACGAGAACCCAACAGAACCCAACAGAGATCCCAAAAAACGTCAAAAACACCCCAAACAAGAACGGCATCACCCCCAAAACTGGAAGAAAATCCCCCAAAACCATAGATCCACCCAAAACACCCTAAACCTACCTGATCTTCTCCAAAAACCACAATTTACCCTTTTCCAACACGATGACCAACGAGAATCCAACAGAACCCAACAGAGACCCCAAAAAACGTCAAAAACACCCCAAACAAGAACGGCATCACCACCAAAACTGGAAGAAAATCCGCCAAAACCATAGATCCACCCCAAAACCACCCTAAACCTACCTGATGTTCTCCAAAACCACAATCCAAACCTATTTAACATAAAGACCAACAGGAACACAACAAAACCAAACGGAGACCCCAAAACACTTCAAATACACCCCAAAAAGAACAGGACCACGCCAAAAACTAGAATAAAACCCCAAATACCATAGATCCACCCCAAACACACCCTAAACCTACCTGATGTTTCTCCTAATCCCAAAGCACACTCCAAACCACCATAAAACACATTAGGAATTCAACGAAACGCAACGGAAACCCCAAAACACTTCAAAATCACCCGAAGAAAGGAGAGGATCACTCCCCCAAAAAGAAGAAAACCCCAAATACCATGAATCCACGCGAAAAACTCCCCCTAAACCTACCTGAAGTTCTCCAAAACCCACAATTTACACTTTTACAACACGATGACCAACGAGAACCCAACAAAACCAAACAGAGACCACAAAAACCTTAAAAAATACCCCAAACAAGAATGGCATCACCCCCAAAACTGGAAGAAAACCCCCAAAACCATAGATCCACCCCAAAGACACCCTAAAACTACCTGATGTTCTCCAAAAACCACAATTTACCCTTTTCCAACACGATGACCAACGAGAACCCAACAGAACCCAACAGAGATCCCAAAAAACGTCAAAAACACCCCAAACAAGAACGGCATCACCACCAAAACTGGAAGAAAATCCCCCAAAACCATAGATCCACGCCAAAACCACCCTAAAACTACCTGATGTTCTCCAAAACCCACAATCCACTCCTATTTAACATAATGAACAAACAAGAACCCAACAAAACCTAATGGAGACCCCAAAACACGTAAAAAACACCACAAAAAATATCGGCATCACCCCCAAAACTGGAAGAAAATCCCCCAAAACCATAGATCCACCCAAAACCACCCTAAACCTACCTGATCTTCTCCAAAAACCACAATATACACTTTTCCACCATGATAACCAACGAGAACCCAACAAAACCCAACGGAGACCCCAAAAAACGTCAAAAACACCCCAAACAAGAACGGCATCACCACCAAAACTGGAAGAAAATCCCCCAAAACCATAGATCCACCCCAAAACCACCCTAAACCTACCTGATCTTCTCCAAAAACCAAAATTTACCCTTTTCCAACATGATGACCAACGAGAATCCAACAGAACCCAACAGAGACCCCAAAAAACGTCAAAAACACCCCAAACAAGAACGGCATCACCACCAAAACTGGAAGAAAATCCCCCAAAACCATAGATCCACCCCAAAACCACCCTAAACCTACCTGATGTTCTCCAAAACCCACAATCCAAACCTATTTAACATAAAGACCAACAGGAACACAACAAAACCCAACGGAGACCCCAAAACACTTCAAATACACCTCAAAAAAGAACAGGAACCACGCCAAAAACTAGAATAAAACCCCAAATATCATAGATCCACCCCAAACACACCCTAAACCTACCTGATGTTCTCCTAATCCCAAAGCACACTCCAAACCACCATAAACACATTAGGAATTCAACGAAACGCAACGGAAACCCCAAAACACTTCAAAATCACCCGAAGAAAGGAGAGGATCACTCCCCCAAAAAGAAGAAAACCCCAAATACCATGAATCCACGCGAAAACTCC
>NW_028180764.1:0-19000 GCF_964211825.1 Aythya ferina
TGAGCTCCACAAAATCCAAAAAGACATGCACACACACAAGCCTCGGCAGGAGTAATCACAGACTTACCCTTTGCAGAGGAAAGAGCAGACTCTGATACAACCCTGCTCGGGCTCTTGGTAATGCTGCATCTACACTGCCAAGCCACATGTAGCATGCAGTCAAGCTGGTTTTAGTCCTCTGGTGAGTTACACAAGTGGGTTTATACATGTAGAGATTAAAATATAGCTCAAAAACAGAAGAGAAACCCAACATCCCAAAAAAACAGTGAGCCAACAGCCTCTACTAAATATCCCTCTACTAAGTGAATTCCAAGCACTTAAAATCTAGAAATCCATAGACTCCAGCCTGCCTAGAAAACCCTGCAACTGACTGAAGGAAACACAAAGTACTTACCCCAAAGAGCAGCCCAAGCAGAATGAGCTCTCTGATAGCATGCCTGGGGCTCATATAGCATTTAGCCCCGCCCAGCACCCAAACACCTGGGAAAGGGGAGGGGCAAAGCACAAGAAAATAGGAAGAGAGCAAAAGAAGCAGCTGGTTTTTTTTCCTTTGTTTTTTAAAATCTGTTTTATCTCAAAAAAAAAATCAGAGAGCAGACAAGAGACCTGTGGTGTTTCTAGAAGCAAAAATCCCCTTTTGCTTTTGCTGCAGCTTTTAATGTTGAACTGATAATGTCGCCAAGCAAGTAACTGAAACTTCTTCAACTGGAATTAGTTTAAACACGCTCACCATCATCTGCAAACACACAGAACCAGCATTCACTAGCCCTAACCCCTAACCCTAACCCCAACCCTCACCCTAAACTCTAACCCTAGCCCCAGCCCCAGCCCCTAACCCCAACCCCAGTTCCCGAGAACTTCATTTCCAGGCATGCTCTGGGCACTCCACATGGCCTCCCGGAGGTCCGGAGTCCGAGAACTTCATTTCCCGGTATGCTCTGGGCACTCAACATGGCCTCCCGGAAGTCCAGAGTCCCAGAACTTCATTTCCCGGTATGCTCTGGGCACCCAACATGGCCCCCCGGAAGTTCAGAGTCCGAGAACTACATTTCCCGGTATGCTCCGGGCACTCAACATGGCCTCCCGGAAGTCCGGAGTCCCAGAACTACACTTCCCGGTATGCTCTGGGCACTCAACATGGCCTCCCGGAAGTCTGGAGTACCAGAACTACATTTCCCGGTATGCTCTGGGCACCCACCATGGCCTCCCGGAAGTTCGGAGTCCCAGAACTTCATTTCCCGGTATGCTCTGGGCACCCAACATGGCCTCCCGGAAGTTCGGAGTCCAAGAACTTCATTTCCCGGTATGCTCTGGGCAGTCAACATGGCCTACCGGAAGCCTGGTGCCGGAAAACTACACCTACCAGCAGTCCCTGGACAGCCAGCATTGCCAATCAGAGAACACTAGTCTTTACCGCCCTTAAACAAAAAAGCCTCAAGCCCTAACCCTAAAAATCCTCGAAACCCCTACATACCTAACCCAAACTATTTACCACACTAAACCCCTGAAGACCTATGCCTAAAACCCCTAACCCAATAAATTAACACACTCAAATCCCAAACCCACAAAATTAAGATGCTCACATCCCAAACCCAAAAAAATAGGACGCTCAAATCCCAAACCCAAAAAATAAGGACGCTCCAAACCGTAACCCAAAACATTAGGACACTCAAAACCCAAACCCAACCCAAAACATTAAGACACTCAAAACCGTAACCCAAAAAATTAGTACACTCAAAAACCTAATCCTGGAAAACCTAACCTGAAAAAAAAAATAAGATCTTAAAACCCTAAATAACTGACCAAAAATAAAACCCTAACCCTAAAAAACCTATCAACACTACAACCCAGAAAACTCTAAAACCCTAACACACTAACCATGAAACCCTTAAAACCCTAACCCCCAAATCCCTAAAATCCTAACCGTTAAAACTGCAACACTAAAAACCTTAAAATCCTAAACATAAACCCTGAGAATGCTTACCCTGAAATCCAAACCTAGTGCCCTATCCCTGAAACCTTAAAACCGTGAATCAATCTTTGGAAGATAACATAGGCTCAGGAGAGGATCTCAGTACAGTAGCATTTTTATTTGAGATTACAATGGCGGGAGTTCCGCAAGCAGGAGGGTGCCTACTAATTCCATACACAGTTTATATACTTTTTTTTCCCCCCAAGGACCAGGACCCTCCCCTGTTTCCCCATTAACTGTGCAATCCAGGTTCATACTCTATCTGGTGCTTCACAGAAAATACACAGCTGCTGGCCTGTTACAAGTCACATTTCTTTTGAGGCTTTTACTCTTTGAGGTGGTGATGTGTATTACACCGTGATTTCCACCTAATGGCGGTAAGGATTCTGGTTGTCTGCATTTTACAAGGTTGTCTGTTGTAATAAATGACTAAGTCCCAAATAGTATTGCAATCAAAGTTTACAATTTATTAAATGAATAGAGGTTAGCAGACAGCACTGGGTGCGCTGGGAGTCTGCTCCACCAAGACGCACACAAGTTACATCAGGCGGCTGGTTTTTATGCTCCTAGGCTAATACATATTCATTACTACTTCTAGAAAAGGCAGGGTTATTATTAGTTCCTGGAATCCAAACCCGCCCACTGGCGCATGCTTTATCAGTCTCTGGTGGTCCCTCTGGGGGTCTCTCGTACTGAAGGTTCATAGTCTTCCTCGCAGGCTTTTCCCTTGTCCTTCTCCTTTGTCCATCTTGGCTGGATGTCAGAGACTTGCATGCAATAGTCATAACAGTTAGCAGTTATTCTGAAACCCCTTTGTTCTCTTATCCCCTGTTGACCCAAATTGCTGGACCATTCCTTTGCAAGATGAGAAGAGGTAAAGAGAGCAGGAGGAACAGCAGCCCTGTTTTTGGTCTGGCTTAGTTCAACAGGGTGCAGCACAAGCAACCAGGCTGTTTCTCTTCAAAGACTTGCCTATCTATCTACCACTGGCAAAAGCAATAAACAGACTGCAAACATGCACTGCCATGTTTGACACACTTTATGTTTTTAATTTTATTATTTCAAAAGAGCAGTTCACTTGCCTCTACACCTGTGAAGTAGATCAAACCAGTCACTAAGCTGCCGAACAAGAACTTGACAGTTCCAGAAAGCGCTGTTTCCTTTGAACGGTTCCTCCTAATGTTTACCTACTGCTGGAAAAAAAAAGCAAAAAGACTCTGTGCCAGCTGCCCTTGAGTACTCGCCCAGAGCTTGGGTATTCGCGCACAGACAGACCAGATGTCTTTTCCAAAAGTCAGGATAATGTATTATTGCACTGATGGAACACCACTTTAGCTACCATCACTAATTGCCAGGCAGGACAGCTCCAGGCCAAACACACACATAAAGAGGCATGCTACAAACATCATGAATGAAACATGGGAAAAGAATTACTTATGCTATAAGAATTACTCACCTGAAGAAGAGCTGCATGCAATAAAGGCACCTACTACTATATAGATTAATTTACTTTAAATGGTCCTACTAGATGTCACCTTAAATAGATGTACTTATCTCTTTTAACTTGGAAACACATCAACCCATAGACTTTGATCCACCACCAGGCAGGGACTAGGAATACTAAGTAGAGGGAGAAAACGTGTTGTGAGCCTGAAGTGTGTACAACCATAGTAAAGACGGCTCCTGAGAGGATGGGGAAACAAAGGGAAAGCTGCTTACCTCTGAGAAGTCGTCCTTGATCTTTGTGCCACGGACATTTGTCTTGAATGCTTGGTGCACGAGTTTAGGGGTCCCCGTCCGTTGAAGGCTTACCTCGGGGAAGTCCTACATGGCTCCACCTGCATTACTAATTTTTTCTGCCACCAGGCAGTGGCAGAAAATCCTGAGAAACGGCAGACACATCTTCCCAAACCATTTTCTCAATAACAGAAGCAGTGCGAACACGTGCTGAAAACCACAAGTGAAAACGGAGTTTCACTCTTCACCCTTTAGGGGTTCTGTGGAAGTTAGGCTGATTTTATAACTTCTCAGAAAGAATACATTTGAAAAAGGAACTTACTGTGCTCAGTAAACCCCAGTGTGCGTTGGTTCTCTCTCCTATCCTATCTTCTTTATTGTTCTCATTAATTCATGTGTTATTCTCCACATCTTGTCTTCTTCTCCATATACATTGCTCAGACAGTGACCTAAAACCACGTACTACTACCAGAAGCCTCAGTGAAGTCCTAGTCATTTTTAGTTGTCCTACAGTAATAAATTAAGTGTTCCTTTAAATTCTGTATCAGCATAGATCTCACCATGCATTACAGGAATAGATAAATACCATTTTATCCATTTTACAAGAAGCGATCACTTAAGATAACATGATGAGTCACTGGCATAGCTTCAACAGCATCTGCACTGGAACACCATCAGCACAGCTGCCTGAGAACTCCTGGTAGGATGTTATCTCATCTGAGAAGAGGAACAGGTTGCAGTTCCTGCCTAGAAGATGAGGCAGCAAATGTCTGTCTTTGTTTTAAATTATATGTGTCCTCTCAGTGTACATAGCAGTTGCTCAGAAATGTGACCCCAGCAGAACATAAACTATGGACATGTAGACCAAGTGTCATTCCAATTTCCTCCAGCAAATATGTTTTGTTTTGTTTTGTTTTTGTTTTGTTTTTCTGTTTTTGTTTTTGTTTGGGGCTTGGTTGATTGGTTAGTTTTGCTTATGGTTTCTACTTAGAAATTTTTTTCTTTTTTACTCTGTAATGATACCTGATCTCATCTCTTGGAGGGCAGAGATAGATACTTGCTCACTTGTTTATAGACACTGCATACAAGACACAAAACTGTTACAAAGCATAGCTGCCCAGTGGCTTTGGTTTGAATGCTTAGTAACGGAAGTACTATGTGACAGGGGCTCATGTGAGGTCAGCACCACACTGTGTGAGGAAGTCATGGGTCCAGCCACATCTAAACAGACCAGGAGAAAAGGATCAGATGCATCAGGGCATCAGTGAGGCAACTGATGGAAAACCTTACTGTGAGGACCTTGGGGCTTGGAGCACCAGACCTGTGACCCTGTGCTCACATGATGTGCCTGGATCCCACTTTCTGATTTGGTGCTTTAAGACAGGTAAGAAGAGCTACCACTTCATGCTTCTCATGGGCAAGAGGATATTGTTATGCTGAAAACTCTGGATCTTCACTTTCTGGACTTTCTACTCATGAAGCAGCTGTGAATGCTCTTCTTTCTGCATCTCTGTTCTGTCCCTGTAGAATAGCCCTTCTGAGAGACACAGGAGAAATCTGGAGAAAATTTGTAGTAGTAAGAGAAGGAAGAGTCTGCTGTGGAGTTATCCCTTGTAGTTTGGATAGGTGCAAGATCTACAACATACCTGAGAGAACTTCTCTTTCACTGGCTGCCACAACTGAATTTGAAATTTATGCAAGACTTGAAGCTTTTGGGAATTTGTTTATCTTTGCCTTTTTAAGTCTTGTCTTCATTTTCCCGTGTGTCCATCCCTCATCTGCACCCATGCAATAGTATCCTCTTAGCAGGCAACTTAACAGGAGATGAGTCAAGTCAGGAACATGAGGCCTCAGCAGAGCTTTGTAGGGGACTGAATGAATGCAATGTCTCTGTGTCACAAGATTCTAGTGCATTGGGAAGAGACTGGCTGAGGATGATCTAGAGCGAGCAGAAGAGGACTTTTGCTTTGGTAGGTCAGCCAGTAGGTGCACCAGTACAGTGGAACCAGTGCCAACTGGTGATGGCATGGAAAGCTGTTCTAAATGATACTGCCAATAAGCAGATCAGATACCTGTTGCAGTGGGAATTTAGCTTTAGAATTTTCTGAAGGAAGAAAAATGTCATTGTTTGTAAAACCCCAGAGTGCTTATTTTTAGTTTGCTATTTTATTTCTAATTAAAGAACACAATCATTAGGTAGTGTTTTGTGTGTTCGTTCATTAATTTTCAAAGTCTATGTAACAAGGAAAGGAAACACACTACTGTAGTGGGTTTACGTGGCAAGGTTTTGGTAGCAGGGAGCCATAGGGGTGGTTTCTGTGAGAAAGATCTAGAAGCTGCCCCATGTTTGGGAAGGGCCCCATTGTTTTCCAGTTCTGAGCCAATAAGCGATGTTGTTTTGCGCCTCTGTGAGAGCATATTTAAGACAGGGAAAAAACGCTGCGCCAGACAGCAGCCGGGAGTGAGAGAACAGCCTTGCAGGTGCCAAGGTCAGTGTAGAGGGAGGGGGAGAGGTGCTCCAGGCGCCGGAGCAGAAGTCCCCTGCGGCCTGTGGTGAGGACCATGGTGAAGCAGGATGTCCCCCTGCAGCCCATGGAGTACCACAGTGGAGCAGGGTTCCATGCTGCAGCCCGTGGAGGAGACCACGGTGGAGCAGGTGGCCCTGCACCGACGGAGGCTGCCGCCTGTGGAAGACCCCTGCCGGAGCAGATTCCAGGCCGGACCTGTAGCCCGTGGAGAGGAGCCCACGCAGGAGCAGGTGACCTGGCAGGAGCTGCTGCCCGTAGGGGAGCCAGGTTGGAGCAGTTTTCTCCTGAGGGATGGACCCCGTGGTATGGACCCATATCTGGAGCAGTTCTGGAAGAGCTGCTGCCTGTGGGAAGCTCACGCTGGATCAGTTCATCAAGGACTGCATCCCGTGGGTGGGACCCCACAGCACAGGGGACGAGAGTGACCGAGAAGGAGCGGCAGAGAAGAAGTGCTGTAGACTGACCATAACCCCCATTCCCCCGTTCCCCTGCGCCGCTCTTGGGGAGGAGGTGGAAGAGGGTGGATGGGGGGGAAGGTGCTTTTGGTTTGCTTTTTCCTTTGTTTTCTCACTTCTCTCGCTTGTTAGTAATAGGCAATAAATCTTACTATCTCCTTATGCCGAGTCTGTTTTGCCCGTTACAATAATTACTGAGTGATTTTCTCGTCCTTATCTCAACCCTTGAGCCCCTTTTCACATATTTTCTCCCCATTCCTCTTTGAGGAGGGGGAGTGAGAGAGCGGCTGTGGTGGAGCTCGGCTGCCCACTCGAGCGGAACCACGACAACTACTGATCAAAATTCTGATTGGAAAGGCTGTGCAGTTTGTGCTTTCCAGAAGAGTTGAATGTCCTTTCTGGACACTGAGAGTGCAGAGGAACATAGGCTCGGTCTAAAAGGCATGAATCACTGCACAGAACTGTATTCCATAGGCAAGAGCTCTCTCTAAGATGTGAAGGGTTGGAATGAGGCAGCAAGAAAAACACCAATGAAAGCCACTAAGGTGTTTTTTTGTTTGTTTGTTTTTCCTGTGTTTTCAGGATTTGTTTTAAATACTTTCTGGATTTTCAGTTGAATCTGTAGGTTTGGAATTTGTCCTGAATTACACCCCTTCGTGTTATTTCTACACTGCCTATATTCTTTTAATTTGTACATTTAAATGTTGCTGAAAAAGCGAATCATCAGGAGTTGGTATAAATACATTTTTAAAGAGCAAATGTTTGTGGTGCAGAGAGTAAATGGCTAATGCACACACCCCTGCAAAGCCCCATCCTTGGGAATACTGAGGTCCTCCATAAAGACACTGACTACCTACAGTAGCCCAAGAGAGACTGAGTGCCCAGGAGTTTTGGGGAAAAGCTCCACATTTCTCTTTGTGAGCCCTGTCCTAGCATTTCTGGAAATCACCTCTATGTTTCAGTAATTGAAGGAGGGCATAGGGCTGACAAGAAGCCGCGGCTGGCAGCTTGGTGTGCTGATTTTATTCTTGGCTTCATCTGATTATTTTTGCTACCATGTTTTGTTAGTAACAGCAGGAAAGAAAATTGGTGCCATAAACAATCCATCAGACTGTAAGTTGCTCTCCATGCCAAAATTCTCAATTATTATTCAGCTGTTAGACATATCCTGTGAGGATTGACAATGTATGGTCAAGGGAGTGCAAGGAAAAATAAACAGTTGTCTGAAATAGACCATGGCTTTTATCCCCTTGTTACTTTTTATCCCTACCTCTCCCCTCCTTTTTTTTTTTGGGGGGGGGGGTTGGTCCTCAAGGAATAAAACAGGTATCTTTAAATAGAATGAAGAACACAAAAATACCTGCCATAAGAAAAATGTTTGTTGAAATGGCACAATACAGCACAAGCTGTAGTAGTAGAAACTGTGGATTTCAATCACTGATTTGCTATCAGCGGTGAATGGTGGTTATCAGGGCTGTCAGGCCTGCCTGATTGCAAAAACTTTTTTTGTAGCATATATTATTTTACAGTACTATAGTACAGTTGAGAAAAAGTATTAATCCCATTTCACAACTTGCAGAGAGATCTTGAGAGCTAGGCAATCACCAAAAATATGAAGTTTAACAAGATCATGTGCTGTATTGTGCACCTGGGACAGAGCGTCCCTGGCTGTACGTGCAGACCTAGGGACAAGAGGCTGGAGAGCAGCCCTGCAGAAAGGACCTGTGTGGACCTGTGTGGAGCCAGGAGTTGGACTCAATGATCCTTCTGGGTCCCTTCTAACTTGAGATACTCTATGATTCTATGATCTAAAATAAATAAATAAAACATCAGTTAAGGTACTACCATGGTCAAAGTGCAATCAAAGTACAGTCTCATTGGCTGCTGTGCATTGGTGATTGGAAAGCACACTGATCTGGTATAAGAACTTCTACGACTGTCATCTCCCTTGCATTCCTGGTTGGGTTTTGACCTCAGACCTGCATGATATCACCAGTGCAAACAGCTGTTTGTTTGTTTGGGTTTTGGTACCTCCTCACACAGCTCCGACACATGAGAAAGATGATTTTTCTA
Source organism: Aythya ferina (assembly GCF_964211825.1). Taxonomy (NCBI): domain Eukaryota; kingdom Metazoa; phylum Chordata; class Aves; order Anseriformes; family Anatidae; genus Aythya; species Aythya ferina. The sequence continues at coordinate 8,766 of NW_028180764.1, forward strand.
GGGTAGTGTTGCCTTTGCACTGTGTGGTCTCATGAGCCAGATGCAGAGATGACAGAGGAAAGAAGGAATTGCTGGCCACAAGTAAAGGCAGAAACTTGTGGCTTCTTGTAGGTCAGAATATGCTGTGATCCATTTGTCTCAACATTTCTCCTGTCTGCATGTGACACTTACCTCCTAAGTTATAACTCCAGCTAAGACGTATGTAGCTTTTGGAGTCAACTGCAACTTCTTGAATGTACCTTCCCCATATCTGAGAATGCCTCATACTTCAGTGAGAACTGGAGAGAAGGCTCTGGGCAAACTGGCTGTACCAGGGGACCAACCACATTGCTCAAGGAGAGGAAGGCTATGCAGGCAAATACTGTATGTGTGAATCACCTATCTTAATAGACATTAACTAGATCTTGAAAAACATACACTTTTTTTTTTTTTTTTTTTCCAAAAGGAGTGTGCTTTAAATGGCTTTGGGCCAAACCTATGCAGTTCATCACACCTAGATCTCGAGGCCATTGGAAAGGAGACCAGCACTGAGGTGGGTAGCAGTGCTAGTCTTTCAGAGTGTGGGTGGCAAGAATGCAGGCAAAAATTAGCTTCTACAGTGGGCCTCTATCATCTGGGCACTGTCATCACCAGACTATGTTACTCACACAAGGAAGTTCTTAAGAGCTGTGGAATTCCATCACTCTTATTTCCATGAGGAAAATTTTTCCATTTTTCTCAGTTTGGTGCACATGGGGCCTTGGATCCAATATGCACTGACAAATACATCATCAAGCTCCTGCAGCTATGGCAAGGAGGGTGAACATGGCAGGGATAGAAAAAGGGACAGGGACATGCTTTTGGGGTGGGGTATGACATCAGTGAAATCCAAGTTTGCAAATGAAGGGAATGACAGTAAGCAGAGTTTGTTTCTTCAGCCTGCTGGGGTCCTTGGCCCTTTTAGGAAGTAAAAAGTCACAGAATAAATGATTTCTCATGACTTTTCCTATGGACTAAATTCATTCTCTTGATGCTCCTAAGTGTGATCTTTAATGATTGTTCACATAGAATATTTATTGTATTTAACACTGATAGTTCTGGGGGCACAGAGATCCTCAGAAAGAAACCAATGTATAAAATAAAGTAATACTATGTGCAATATACATATGCAATAAAGACAGTTAATCACACAGATTGTGAAAACAATTATAACATTTTTCTGCTTTATCTGGGAGCTTTTTGCATTTTACCTTTCAATAACGCTGGCAAAGCATTTGACAGAGTGTCTTCATCACGAAGTGCTCTCCAGTGAGTGTGATAAATTAATATGGAACAGAAAATTACCATCACTGAAACAACATTTTATTGGTGTGGATGTCTACCTATTCCCCATGCAGGCTAATTCTCAATATCTAAGAGATGCTGCGTTATTTTACTCAAATGTATAAATCTGAAGGGGGGAGGAAGGGAAGAAAGAAATCAGGAAGAGATACTCATAGACTTCTAAGATCTGGGGAGGACAGGACAATCCATTTTCATTTGCTAAAAATATTTCCATGTGAGGGTCAGGCACTGCAATAGCAGTGGGCTGTGAAAAGACATTTCCCTATCTCCCTCTACTGCATGTAAAATATTGGATTTCTGTTATGATGCCCTATGATCTAGCCTTGTTAAAGCAGTGACAGTAAAGTTAATAAACCTGAGTCTAAATGTCATCTGCGAGGGAGCAAATGAATATGCGTTCTATGACAGTGTGCAATGGGAAAAGATGGTGGAAGAAAAGGACTCTGCCTCAGACCTGAGCACAGTAGCACAAGTATTTATCAAAGATGCAGTGTCTTGACAATTGAGTGTATGAGTTCTCTTCACAAAGTCCAAGCAGACAAAAGGACATGGTTCTGTGCAGCTCATGTAATTAAATCTCACAGCTCTTTGCCACAGGGCAGGTGAATGCCAATAGTTTAAGTAAATCTGAAACATAAATAGAAATCTGCATAGAAAAAAAAAAAAAAAAAAAAAAACAAACAAAAAAAAAACACCTCTGACTCTAGGAAATCCTGGAGCCATAGATCCATGCTGAATGGGAAATCAGCCTGGGAATGGGGGGGAGGGGATTGTTACCTATTTACACTCTTCAGGCATCTGTGTTCATTACTCTGGGGTGCAGGACACTGGGCTGGGCAGACCCCTGGTTTGACCAGCATGGCCACACTTCCCTCCTTAGGTACTGGATGAAAATCCTAGCAGACCCAAGGGAGGGACATACATGAAGCAGGACTGTCCTGCAAGGCTACCGGCAGCAATAGCCATCATGGTCTTTCATCACAGAAGCGTGTTGTTCTGTAGAATCAGTTTTCCTATCAAGAATAGCTACCTCTGCCTCTGAAGAGCCTACTAATAGTATCCTGCATCTTGTGGAACAAAACAAGGGCCTATTTAGTGATGTGGAAGTCAGTATATTTTAAAGAATTTACTCCATGCTCTGGCAATGTGGGAGAACTTGGTCAGCAAGATCTGATTACAGCAGGAGATGGTGATCCACAAGAGCTAAGCTCGAGCCTTCACATCTGCACTCAGGACAAACCATATAGTTTTGACAACCAAAAAACAGTTGCAGAGCTGCAGGCATAAATAGTGCATACCTGCTCTTCATCTAACACTTGACCAAACACAAACAAGACACCAAGTTATTGGCCTGACATAGTACCACAACTATTTATGAAACACGATGCTGAAGCTAAGCGAACCTTCTTCCATGGTTTTCTTCCATGCCTTACAAACTTATTTGTTGCATTATCTTTGCTAAGGTTGTGTGAGAGAGAGGGAGACAAAGGAGAGAGAAACCAATCTGTTGTGTGATCCCACCTTCAGTTATTTCAGAGGCCAGTCAGGAACTGGAAATGAGCAGAAAGATTGAACTTCCCATCTCTTCACTTTACCTGCATCCATTGGTCTCTGCCTACCCAGGTAATGTACTGCTCAAATTCTCTCCCCAACACATTCTGTATCAAAAAAAAAATGTCTGCAAGTTTTGTCTTATTATAGACAAGCTTTAAGTAACAACAACCAGGCAGCCAATTAAATAAATAGATACCAAGATGCCAGCTGTAAAAACTACATCATTTTTTTTAACTTCTCATTTTTGCTGCATTACCCATGTTTGTTGGAGCATCAGAAAAATCCCTCCCCAACACCCAGTTTCAAATGCCAATTAGTCACTAATAGTGTAACAGCAGAAAAAAAAAAAAAAAGGCAAACAGGCCACCTACAATTTTTATGCCCTCCTTTGTCACATCTGTGCCTGAAATAAATCACCCACATAAAGGTTTTAATTCCACATTAGTGTGTTGAGCAGCTTATTGAGTTTATGGCTGATGGTTAAACTTTACAAAAGCTTAGTACTTCAGTGCTACAAGGAAGGAAGTGCTGAGCACAGATGTTTACAAAAAGTGATCATACAATAATAAATTACTGCAAGGTAAAGACAAACTCTCAATGTCATATACTTATTGCTCTTATTTACGCAGCAACAATATCTTAATACATTCAGTAATACGTTGTCGGCAATGCCTGGCTGATGCTGCAATGGGCAGAGATACCAGATGCTATGCCTGTGGACTAAAGGATGGCTTTGTCATTTTTCGAGTCAGCCTGGTGGGGGCATTTCTCATATCTAATTCCTTGAGTTTTCCTTTGCTGACAGCCCCAGCTGAAATCTGGTGATAACAGAAGTTCTAGACATGGCAGAGTCTGGGTGAAATGGGATGGAAAGTTATGTGAGGAACACAGGATCCAAGCCCCTTGAACTTAAGATTACAGTCAGAAAATAAGTTTGCAGTAGGTCTATGCCTAATTTCTGCCTCTCTTCATTTATATCACCTGTTCACAATTTGTACTGGACTAGAGTATCAAAACTAGACAACCTGTTCCTGAGACAGACCTGGATTTCACATCAGATACTTGTCCTGACTAACACCATACTGCCTGCAGACTTCCCACCTTTTCCTTTCCAACTACAACAAAACATCAGGTCTACGTTTAAGACTATACAAGTCAAAAATACTGGCTGTTTCTCTGTTCATCCAGGCATAGTTTTGTACATTCAGTACAGACCAGCCAAGACAAGCAAGGAGTCCAAGCAGACTCTCTGGTATGAAACTCCACTTACACAATCACCTTCCTGCATATTGGCTATTTTCTACAGGGTGAGAGGAGGAGAGTGCATTCCTCTGGCAGCATCTATGTTATGGTATGTGACACCTGGGCACATTCTTCAGCATGCCTCTGACAGCTGCCAGCACTCACTATTGCTCAAATAGCTCTCTGGGCTATGGGGACTTTCAGATTTTCATGTGTCTTCCCAGGAGATTGTAAGTGAACCTGATGGAGCAGAAGGTGAAGAGGCTGTGTCTCCCTGGGCACTGGTTTGGTTTGGAGCACAAAGTTGAACTTCAGTTCAGCAGTCTTCTGTAAATATCTGCCAATGCTACCAAACTATGGCAGAGGCTGCAAGCAAGTGAAAAGGTTTCTTACACTTCCTTTCTCATTTAGAAAACGGAAGTTTCATGGCTTCATGGGTGACAATAGTATTTACCAAGAATATGAAAAAATGCATTAAGAGAGATCAGTAAGAGAAGGTCCTCCCCCTTTTCTACCAGGTTCACCACTTTCCTGTCCCTCTTTAAAATCACCATTTTTCTAGATCTAAGAGACAAAATTTGACAATGAAATGAGTTTGCCTATGTGTCTCATAGACAGGAGACAGGAATGTGTTTTAAACACTGACCTTACTACATAGGAACCTTCCTCATACAACCACAGGGACATAATTTATATCTCTGTGTCTCATCTTCCCACTGTAAAATCATTTTCAAGCCCCCCAGGGTGGGAATGCAAAGGCAAATCCAATGTTGTGTGTGCGCTGTTCATACCCTCTGTCCACATAGAAACATTTCCCCACTGAGAGGGAAAGATATGGAGCTGGTGTAGAGTCCCTAGAAGCAGCACACAGTGAAGTAGGGGGTGGCCTAATAGGCGATGTATTTTCAGCATAATCAGGTTTTTCAATGGCTTTTAAGTGCAAGAAACTTGTCTGTGACTCTTAGTATAGAGTGACAGCCAATGGCACTAAGATATTGCAGTATTTGATTTCCAGCCCCCACAATATTACCCTGAAAGGGAATTTACATTTGATAGGTGTTTGTTCCTGAAGTCCCACTATCTACTGATAGCGGTTAATCCCCTGAGTGACTAATGGGCATCTCATGTGGTTGCTTTTATTTAACACTCTCCTGTAACTATAAGAGGCTTTCCTTCTCTCACTGAGCTACTGAAATCAGGGGACCAGAGAAGGAACACATGCAGATCCTGCTTGTTTCTGTATCCGTTCCCACGGTTGTGGATAAACTTGATGCAGAAAGCAGAGCTCTAGAAGTTACTATGTGAAGTTAAACCTTGATTCTGCCTCTGTTTGTGTTAATCCGATGTAAATATATACACAGTCTGAGGGAACCTGACATCACGGCCCAGGTCACTCAAGCTTTCCACAGTTCAGAGAAAATGCACAGAAGCCCGTACACATACACAGTGGTACTCAAACTGCCCTACTCCTTCAATGCCATTAAATTTAGAGTTCTGTAAAATAAGTGGCAAAGCAGAAGTGAGTGAAATATCTAGAAAGCTGACGGAAATGCTTTTGATTCCAGTTATATGAACTAGTTTATATCACAGGAAAAACAGGTGGAAAGATTGAAAGTTTTCCTGTTCATATCAGTGCTATTTCCAAGTAAAAATGTGTCCATATTGCAAGACTGCAATATCACCTGTTTTTTCTGTGTTAAATGATTGAACCTACAATGTCACTTTAATTCATAGTGCTGGTAAAGGAAGAGAAAAATGGCAAGTAAAAATTGAAAAAAGCACTGTGCATACCTTAATTTCACATCTGTGATGAAGATAGATGAAAGCATATTAAATGCTGGTATGTGTATTAGGTGGCTCTGAGTAGCATTGCATCTGCTGTGTTCAGTCTGCACCCTGAGAGTATTGACTTGAAAGTGACTGATTTATCCAAAATTGGCACAGTCCTTTTACACAATTTATACATATGATCACTCTGTGGTCACCGACCCTGGTTTCAGAATTCAGTCTGTATATTAGGCTGTCAGCTGTTGGGGACCTGTACTGACAAGTTTTGACTGTGGCAAAGTTAGATGTGTACTCATGCAGAAGAGTAAGGCATGGTTCAAGTCAGGACCAGGAAAAAGCTAAGTGAGGCAAAGGGGAATACATAAGATACAAGCAAAGCAGCTTCCAGGAAATAATGAACGGTCACTACTGCCTATTTTAACTGACATGATCTTTCTGTTAGGAGGCACATTGAAATTTGACATTGCAAAGCCAATATTGTTACATTTGATGTTCTGATGAAGTTATAACTGTTTGTTTTGTAGAAGTGGCACAAATTTAATAATTTCTACCATTTCCCCATACTTCCCCTCATAAAAGTTTCTGCTAAACTATCTTTTTTTCCAATAGAAAACCCTCTTAAGCAAAGTGTCATGAGCAGCGCTATTTGTGAATAAAGCCTTGAGATATCAGGCCATAGTCACAACAAAGTCTCAGCCCCAAGGTAATTAAAATCTTGAATGGAGCTGGATCCGCATCTAAGGCACCAATGTACTGAGGCTGAAACAGTAACATCACATCACTATTTAAATAGTTATGTCTGGAATAGGGGTAGCTAGGTAGAGGGGTTTCTCAAAACTCATCAGCCTCTTGGCACGCAAGAAATTAAATAAGGGTCTTACCACTCCTTTTGCGGGGATAATTCATATAAAGATAATTATTTTCTGAGTATCTTGGAAATATAGTGAGAGGTACCTAAATTTTCTCCTCAGTTGATACCTCTGTAGGCTAGAAGAAAATTGAAAAATGTCTCAATTTCTACATTATATATATACTTTCCTTTATTTTTCTCTCCCCCCCCCCCCAAGAAACTTTAAAGCCAAATGCTTGATTATAGTTGTCCCATTGGGAAAGTACTACAGCATCAGTGGACTTGCTTCCACTCACTGCTATCAACCTTGCTCAAGGTCTCACATTGAGTATTCGGAACCAGCTCTTAACCTATAAATGTTTTTAATATTTAAAAAAATTGCCACCTGCCTAAAGACACTGCTCCAGTTTGTCTATTTCTTCATTATTACTTGGTATATAATACTCTGAATCATATTATGCATATGTGCAAAGCAATATGTAAAAAAGGAATGAATCAAATGCAATTCTCTTGTTTCTTTGGTTTGATATTAAACCCTGATAACAGTTCTATTTCTGCTACACATTTCATTATTTAGCTTATAAATTCATGATTTCCACTGTAGTATCATTGAGTGTTGGAAGAGGTGTAGAAAAGGCTCATGATCAAGCTGAGCAGTAAATAACTACCAATCATGAGAACTAGTGTCAACACTTCAAAGGCCATTTCATAGTGTTTTGTGTTGAACCAAGGCATGAGATCTCCATTCTTTTATTAGCCCTCCTGAGAAAGAGAGGATTTAGAGTCATTAATATTCATCTTCTTCTGATATGATTTGGTTTCTGAGACTCCATGGGAACCAGTGAGATTAGAACAATAAAATAATAGTAAAGTGCCTGTGGCAGAAATTGTATATAAAACCCCTCTAATACATACAGTCTCTGGACAGCAACAAGAACATGATAACTGAATTACACTTTTAACAAGATTTTGACGATTGATGAAGCAAGTACAACCCTTAAAAAACAGTCATCTATCCCCCCCCACCCTCCCCCACCCCCCGACACATCTAAGCCATCAGTAGAGACATCTGGTACACCTCCTTCATGAATTAGTCACTGCATTTATGTATGGCCTTTCTCAGTGTTCTCATTTGCCACAAAACAGGCCAACCCAGCTTATTCTGTTATGGCATTATTAAAATTACTATTACCATTGCAAATGTTTCCAGGGAAGATAATATTAATAACAGTCTCTTCCATCAGATCCTGTCAGTTCCTGGGGTGATTTATATTCCTGTCTGCAAGAAGCATTATATAATTTAGAGAGAGCATATTGCTTGGCTCATAGGCTATTTTTCATGGTCTATGATGAGTGCATTGTGATCTGACATTATTGCATTACTGTTTATGCAGCTTGAGATGCATCATAAAGCAGCTAGGAATGAGCCCAAATTCAGATAGATTCAGATCTGGGAAATGAGAAAACCTATCACAAAGATCTTCAGACTGCTTGGCCTTCTTCAGCCCCCAAGTCACGTCCCTTCTGTCTATTGCTGACATCCTTTCCCTACCCAGGATGTGGATGGCAGCTGTTTCAATGTGTATGGCCACTGAGACAATTGTTGCAGGAGTGATCAGAGGCATCCTGCTGGCCCTAGAGTACGATGGGCTCCTTTGGATTGTACTCTACGTAAACATCATACTGTGTCTGTGAGGCGACAAGTGACTTCAACTCTTTGGCAAGAGCTGTCTAAGAGGAATCAAGATCAGTTTTTATTTTCATGGAAACAGATGTAATCTGGATTTTGCCTGGTGAACACCTCTTATTTGTATAATACAGACTTGAATGGAGCAATCTTATTTTAAACACAAGATCATGGCACTTGGAGTCTATTCCTGCACACTCAATGAAAGGTACACTTTAATTTATGCAGTTTATATACAGCACTTAGGTTCTATAGCAAGCTGCCAGGGCAAATCTTGTTTCCAAAAACTCTGGACTTATTATCAAGTAGGAGATCTCAGGTCCCATTGCCAGGAAACTGGAGATGGCTATTCATCTTCATTTAGCTTTTAGAAAATAATAAATTAAACAAAAAGTGAAGGTTAATGTGTACTAGATTTACTCAGGTCTGAAAAGTTAGTTCAATTTTTAACTAAATCTAAGAAAAGACCTTTCTGAAAAGGCTCTTTTTATGAAGACATCTGTTCTTCCAAACAACTGCTATGCATATTGAGGCCATGCTTCCCAGCACATGGAGGAACATTGCTTGTTGATGGGAAGTAGAGATTTTTTTTCCTCTCTCTATGCTTCTGCACAGTCTTTGCTTGTATTTTTTCTCTCTTCCCTTTCTCTTTAGTGAAATTATCCTTTCTGAGGAAGGGGAGTGAGTGAGCAGTTGTGGTGCAGTTTAGCTGCCCAGTGAAGTAAAACCACCACACCAATCTTCCTCACATTCTCTTCCCAGGTTTTTGGACTAGATGCTGAAATGAAAAATGAACGTTGGCTCAACTGGACCAACAATATCACTAAAGCTCTAAAGTCGTTAATTACATGAATTTGTTTACTACAATTAGACCAAGGTTAATATTTCACCAGAACTGGGATGTTAAAAATAAGAAATTCAATCTTGGCCATCCATTGGAGATTGCAAAGCTGACATTTTGGAAGCAATTTACAACCTCCCACTACTGAGCTGGAAACATACCGTTGAGTTTTCAGTCTTCAGAACATTTTTATAGCTTGATTGTTAACTCTTAGAAAATCATGTCTTATAATGAAAACAGTGACAAGCCCTGTATTTTTAGTGAATACAAGTTAGCACCATGAGGAAAACTCATTAAGGTCAGGAAATACATCACCAATAGAAATGGGATGGTCACTGGTAAAGGCATCCACCTTCTGGCATACAAGGAGGACTCCAAGAGAAGCACTGTTTTAAACAGAGGCAACAGCAAAATTGTGTAGCTGGGCTGAACCTGGAAGAACTCCAGATGGTGAAGGGGTAAGTTGGTGAGGGACAAATAACTGGAAGAAACTGGGCTTGTCTTCAAGTGCCTTACAGAAGATAGGGGCTAGAATAGCTCCTAGGCTAAGATGTTCAGTGTTACACATTTCTGTTTGGCTCATTCCACAGGCTTGTATAGACAAAGAAACTCTTTCCATTAAGGAGACTACAATTAGCCCTGGACATGGAAATGAAGAGCCAGCAAGGTTCACACCCTTTTTAATCACTTACTGGGGGGGGGGGGGGGGGGGGGGGGGGAAGGGGAAGAGAAGCGGGGGATGTGGTAACTATAATCCAATCCTTCCTGTATGGACAAGTTTAGTCTTTTTAGAGAAGGTATACCTGGGGTGTTTTCCTTCCCTTCCCTTCCCTTCCCTTCCCTTCCCTTCCCTTCCCTTCCCTTCCCTTCCCTTCCCTTCCCTTCCCTTCCCTTCCCTTCCCTTCCCTTCCCTTCCCTTCCCTTCCCTTCCCTTCCCTTCCCTTCCCTTC
>NW_028180763.1:0-18915 GCF_964211825.1 Aythya ferina
ATGGATTGCTAACATGGCTATTAGAGCAGCAAATATGCTTATGATCGGTTATACTTGGCAAGACTACGCTGAGGACAGATGAGGCACATGGATGTCTGTAGATTGGAGAACATTACCGAAGGCCCTTGATGATGGCTTGCGTACAACAAGATTGGCTTCGCGAATGCCTCTAGCACCAGCTCCGCCTGTCTCTCTCTTTCCAGCTGTGAAGACTCAAGCTCTCGCCTACCACCAGCCAGACTGGCCGCAGGCGCCCCGCGCAGGGCTTTTATAGGCAGCCCCCTTCTGTGAGGCCATAGGTGACATCAGCAGGGTGAGGACACCCCAGACCCTGCTGATGTCACCTATGGCCTCACAGAAGGGGGCTGCCTATAAAAGCCCTGTGCAGGGCGCCTGCGGCCAGTCCGGCTGGTGGTAGGCGAGTGCTCGAGTCTCCACGGCTGGAAGGAGATAGAGAGGCGGAGCTATTGCTATAGGCATACGCGAAGCCATTGTTGTTGCGCGCAAGCCATCAAGGGCCTTCGGTAATGCTCTCACACCTATAGACATCCGTGTACCTCATCTGTCCTAAGCGTAGTCTGTGTTTGCAATCCATACACACACTGATGACAGCTACAGTACTCTAGACAACTTGGTAGAACCTAGAAAGCGAATGTCTGCTTGCTGATACAACATTTTCTTCCTGCTTCTCTCTGCAGTAGTCCTCCTGGTGGCACGTGAATCGTTGAGGTCCTGCCTGCAACCCGCGAGGCGATCGAGGTGCTGAAGACCCCGGGCAGCTGCTGAGCGCCCAGCACCAGGGCAGCCTCCCCCACAGGACGACCATCTGCACGTCGCGGAAGCTGCAGGAACCATGAGCCGGCGGCAGGAGCAGCCCGAGGAGGCCCCCGGGGACGAGATGTGCCCCATCTGCCTGGGCCCGCTGTCCAGCGCAGCTCGTGTGGACCCCTGCAGGCACTCCTTTTGCCTGGAGTGCATCCACGTCTGGGCGGAGGCAAGAAACACCTGCCCGATGTGCCGCGGGCCCATCGTTGCAGTGGTGCGCCTGGCCCGAAGACCCCGCGGAAGATTCCAGCGCAACGCGCGGCTGGGGCGGCGGCAGCAGCAGCGGGGGCAGGGGCAGAGGAGCCCCTCCATCTACCGCTCCCGCAGCGTCTCGCCCCGGCGCAGGGCGCGCAGCCCCTCCACGGAGCGCAGCCTTGAGAGAAGCTTCTCCTGGCACGCGGGGCAGGTCGGGCGCAGACTGCCACGCTCCCCGCAGGACGCCGACGTCGGGGACACATCCTGGCTGCACAGGGTGCGGCAGGAGGAGCCGGGACACGGGGACCACGCGGGCCGGCAGGCCGGGCCCCCCGCCTGAGCAGGCGGCCGGGCCTCACCTGGGGACGGGCTGGGGGTGGCAGCCACGATTCCCCCAGGAAGAATAAATTACCACTCTTCCACCCTGCAAAGCCTCTGCCTGCACTTCTTTCTGCATTGGTCAGCAGGAGGGGGGTTGGGGGGGGGGAAGGGGGCTGAACACTGCCGTCTCCTGCTGTCCCTGCCATGAGTTGGTTTGGGGATGTCTGCTCCTGATGGGGAGCAGCTGCAGGTGGTGTGTCCCCAAGGGAGACGTGGGACTGAGAAGTCATTTGGGGGGTGAGGAGTTGTAATGGGAATGGGAAAGTGTTGGGGATGGGAGCAGCCACAAATATTTAAATTGCTTAGTATCAGCCTCACATGATAAGAAGATTCATCTCTACCCACCAAATCCAGGCTGAAAAGAACACGGTGCCTAAAGTAGAACTTAATTAAGTTATCTGAGTTTGTATAAGATCGAAAGTGTTGAAGCAGTTAAACCATGAGTGAGCATATGCAAAACAGAAAGAAGTACAATATGAAGAAGACTATGAACCTGCATCAGAAAGCCCCCAAAGTGTAACCACCAGAGGTTACTACACCAGCGACAGCAGGAGGGACAATATGATAATTAGGTCTGATAATCCATTACCATAAATCCTGCCCTTTCTTGTGAACTGCACAATATGGATATCACCGTACCATAAATAAGTACTTCTTGTCTTGCTTAGGTGTACTTGTTTGGTGGAATTATCCCCCATATACCCAGTGTTGTTAATAAAGAATACCTGCTTTTTAATTCTCCCAAAGGAGTCTTGGAAAGTTGCATTGCGTTTTGTGTTTCACCGTTGATGGGGACACAACGAGAAACTGAGGAACAACTTATCAGCTGGGAAAGTGGAAATTGGCCAGGGACAGTGGGAATATGCATGAGAAACCTAGTGTTGTTTGGAGAAAATCAGGAGCATTGCCACCTCTTGGCTGTCTCAGGAGGATGATAGAAATGAGCAGCGCCTCATTGGTTATGTGGTGGTGTCCTATGCCATCTTCGGTGTCAGTGGTATAAAAGGGCCCTGTTTTTTACCCAGAAGGAAGCTCCTAGAAGGGTTGGGGATGGAAGGGACCTCTGGAGGTCATCTGCTCCAAGGCCCTGCTGAAGCAGGGCCACCTAGAGCTGTATGGCTGCTGGGCACCGCTGACAAGAGCCTGGCTCCGTCTTCTTTGCATCCTCCCTTTGGGGATGTCAAGATGTTGCTAAGATCTCTCCAGCCTTATGTCTTCCCTGATAAAGAGTTGGAGCTCTCTTAGTCCTTCCTTTTTGGAGAAATTCTCCAGGCCTTCCACCAGCTCGTCTGCTGTTCACTAGACTCTCTTCAGTATGGCTTTGGATGGGGGAGCTCAGGACTGGACATGGTCCTTCAGGTGTGGTCTATCGTAGTCTCAGGAAAGGAGAAGGATCACCTCAAGATGCTGGTAACGTTTCTCCTAATGCAGACTGGGGAAGAGTGATTGCCAGTTAAAACTGAGGCCAAAATGTTGTTGAGTACCTCTGACTTCTCCATGTCTGTTGTCACTAGTTCTCCTGTCTTATTTTTCCTTATTTTTTTTTCCTGTGGGCTGGGTGTGTGCACTGCCTTTAATCTCACTTTTCTCACCAGTTTATCTGTAGAAGCCCTTCTTACCATTCCTCACCTTCCTTGTCAAAGTCACCTCCTAGGGCACTTTGGAGAGCATTGCTGGCCCTTGGCCTTTTGTGCAGAGCTGTTTTCCAGCTGGACACTCACAGCTTGCCCTGCAACCTCTGGTCGATCCTTCCCAGGGGCAGGACATTGTGCTTCCCCTTGTTGGACTGCATGAGGTTCCTGTCAGCCTGTAGAGGTGCCAACAGCAGAGCAAGAAGATTTGACTAGAAGGAAGCTGCAGCCTGTGAAGTGGCCCCACAGGATCTGATTCTTGGAAGTGCGGCCTATGGAGAGGAGCCCATGCCAGCGCTGTTCTTGAGAAACTGCCATTTGTGGGAAGCCAGAAGGAACCACGCATTGGAGAAATGCTGCTGAGGGTTAGAACAGCTGTAGGTGTCTGCAGATGATCAGTAAATCCCAAAACAGAGGAGAAGAAGGAAGAAGGAGCAGTAATTAATTGTAAAGTTGTGGTAGTCAGGGTGTTCCCCCATTCAAGGGCCATGTCAGCCCCTTATCCTGAATATGTCTGAATGGGGAACCTGGGTTTATAGAAAAAGGAAAAAGATGCAAGGCCAGGCAGAGCCTTTCCTGATCGGAAGAGACCTGAGTCTCTTCCAAGCCTCGCTGCCACCAAGTGACCCAGTTTCCAGGTGTCCAACAGACAGGTACACACCTCCAGCCATTCGGTACACACCTCCAGCCAGGTGGAAGGAAGGAACAACCGGGTTTATCTGACTGCGTGGATTTGATGGCCTGGCACATCAGACCCACAGGAGTATAAGGCTCTAGTGGGCACTGGTGTATAGTGTGCCCTGAGGCTACCAAGGGGCAGAACCCACCTCCAGTATTTATGGAGTGACATGGGGATCCCAACAGCTGATGGTATTGGAGGCCGAAGTGAGCCCAGCTGGGAAGGAGTGTCAAAAACACCTCACAGTGACCGGCCCAGAGCTTCCGTGCATCCTTGGCATAGATTGCCTCAGGAGAGGATATTTCAAAGACCCCAAAAAGGAACAAGTGGGCTTTTGGCATAGCTGCCTTGGAGATGGAGGGCATTAAACAGTTGTCTGCCTTGCCCAGTCTCTCAGTGAAGTCTCCCCTTCTCTTATGGGGTTGCTGGGGGTCTAAGAACAGCAGGTACCAATTGCTACCATGACGGTGCATCGGTGGCAATATCATACCAAGTGAGATTCCCCAGTTCCCCTCCACAAGCAGATTCACTAACTGGAGAGCCAAGGAGTGATCAGCAGGACTCGCTTGCCCTTTGACAGTCCCATATGGCCAGTGCAAATGTCTAGTAGCAAGTGGATCCTCAGGATCAGTGTCCTGGGGGTACCAGCTCCATCTGCATGAGTGATATGCACTCTGAGGCTTGGTTTGTGTGAGCATTTTTAGCTGATATTCATTGTCGAACATTCAAACGATGAGTGCTTATGTTAATAAACTAACAACCAAAGGAACCAGTGCTGTCCTGAATGTTGGAGCTGCTTTTGATAGCCAGTATAAAAGGAGAAGGAAATATCCCACTTAAGAGAGAAGTTTTCTATTTGTACTACACTGAATTTGAAGAGTTGCCAGGCTACTATGCCAAACAAAGGCTATTTCCACGTGGGCTGTGTTGTGCTTCCAGCCGTCTACGGGAAATGGCTCTTAAAATGTCTCTGCGAGTGATGATTCACTGCTGGCCCTGTCTACGAAGTGAAGTCCTCCACATACCAGTGGAAAATACAGATAGTTAAAGAATCAGGACTGGGTAGAGGTCTGGATGTTCTCAGGAACTCACAGGTCATAGTGTCACAATGCAATGTGGTTTAGGAAACCTTCGGCCTTTTTCTCCGTAATGAGGGGGTGTGAGGTGAGAGTTTTTACAAGGACATAGAGTGATAGGACAAGGGGTAATGGCTTTAAACTAAAAGAAGGTAGGTTTAGATTAGAGATTAGAAAGAAATTCTTCACTCAGAAGGTGGTGAGGAACTGGAGCAGGCTGCCCAGAGAGATTGTGGATGCCCCATCCCTGGGGGTGTTCAAGGCCAGGCTGGATGAGGCTTTGGGCAACCTGATCTGATGGGAGGTGTCCCTGCCCATGGTAGGGGGTTGGAACGAAGTGAGCCTTAAGGTCCCTTCCAACCCAACCCATTCTCTGATTTTCTGATTCTGTAATACTCAGAAACACAAACATCATGTCAAAAAGTGACAGATAATACATGCTTTATGTGTCCAGATATTTTCTATAAGAATTGATGGATATATATATGGCTTGAGACAAAAGAGACTCATTTTCAGTTGTAGGCATGGTCCCTCACAATAACAGAAAACAGTATTACCCATTATTTTATTTAAATAAGAACCATAACTGCCTTCTTGGGACAAAGATGCTGACTTTACTGAAAGTAATATGAAAGGTTTTTCCCCTGCAAGTAAATAAACTAAAAAATTGATATGTTCACAAAAGCTATTGATTTAATTGACGTCTATGGCAACTGAAAAGAAACTTGAAGGATACAGGGAAGTACTGCTCTCAGAGAGGAAGACACTCAGGAAAAGAGGCTGACAAAGTAGTGCTGTCTGTCTTTACAACTTTGTCTATATGTATTAGATGGATCCCTCAAACCTCTCACCATAGTTTAAAACTAAAGTGACAGGCCTGCCTTGTCCAACAAACTTCCAGCTTTGTCTTGCCTGTATGCTTGAATCATCAAACTAAACAGCATGACTGCCCCATGTTAAAAATTTTCATCATTCATGAAGTTTAGGTGGTAATGTGCAGATTAGGAAAATGTGTTCCTTTACAACAAGAATCATAGAGCACTAAGTATATTGTTAGCTGCTCTGCCTGGGGCTTCTGTAGGAAATTTGTGGTGGAAGACAAGCTTCCATACACATCTGGAGGAAAAGCCACTCCTGTGGTGGCAGGCTGGTACCTTCCAGAGCTGACATCTCTCACTTGGGCATAGAAGGCAGAAAGAAAACAGTTGACACAGTGGTCAACTGTCAAAAAATGCTTTCCAGCTCATCCTGAGAAGTAAGTTAATTATTTAAGTTCAAAATCCACCACCATTTAAAATTTTCTCCAGTACTAATTAAGTTTAGATTTGCCTATTATATAAATACTATATATACTATGAAGCAGGAAAAGGAAAAGGAAAAGGAAAAGGAAAAGGAAAAGGAAAAGGAAAAGGAAAAGGAAAAGGAAAAGGAAAAGGAAAAGGAAAAGGAAAAGGAAAAGGAAAAGGAAAAGGAAAAGGGAAAGGGAAAGGGAAAGGGAAAGGGAAAGGGAAAGGGAAAGGGAAAGGGAAAGGGAAAGGGAAAGGGAAAGGGAAAGGGAAAGGGAAAGGGAAAGGGAAAGGGAAAGGGAAAAGAGAAAGAAAAAGAGAAAGAGAAAGAGAAAGAGAAAGAAAAAGAAAAAGAAAAAGAAAAAGAAAAAGAAAAGAAAAAGAAAAAGAAAAAGAAAAAGAAAAAGAAAAAGAAAAAGAAAAAGAAAAAGAAAAAGAAAAAGAAAAAGAAAAAGAAAAAGAAAAAGAAAAAGAAAAAGAAAAAGAAAAAGAAAAAGAAAAAGAAAAAGAAAAAGAAAAAGAAAAAGAAAAAGAAAGAAAAAGAATTAAACCCTGTGTTCTTCCTTCATCCCTTACTGTTAGCCTCTCTTACTCCCTTGCACAGGAAACAATCCTCTTCAGCACCATTCAGCTTTCACAGTTAACATTTAACATTCTGAAAGCTTTAAAACTATGCTTTTATTTTAATAATTTATATTTAGTGGGTAAGACAAATCCGTGACTTCAGAAAGCTAGTGGAAAAACTGGTTGCATCATTGATGGTTAATGTTTGATAAGCATCAGAGTAGTGAATAATGTTGCAAGCTTAGAATCACAGGACTTTAAAGTTTTTGTCCACATTATCATTTGGCTTTCACTTTATCCTTTAGGAACTGAGTGCAAAAAAGCACAAGCTGAAAACATCACTAAAAGAGATTTTTACATATCTGAACTCTTTTCATTTTTCTCCGTTCAGAAAACCGTATCCTTGATATTTTTGTAGAAGTTCATTGCTTGCTGAATACAACATAGCTCCAATGAAAGTCTGCAATTTCTAGATACATGAGCACTCTAGAGAAGGTTAGATAATCAGTTTCTGTCTCTTGATCTCTAATAATTAAAAAAAGTTTAAAGCCTGACTTCACAAAATGCACACTGCAGCACGTTTCACCATATTTTTTTTATATTAATTTCAATTTTTATTAATTAAGTAGTAGTCCTAAAAAGGTATGCAACCTTTTACAGCGTGACTGGGGTCCAAAAGATGTTGTGCAGCTCTTTCACGCAGAGATTACCTCATGAATGTTCATGACTGGGAGACTGGGAGTGCTTCAGTGCCTCAACCAGCATGCATTAGCACTGCAGTTGTGAAACGATACCCTCTAATCTGCTCTTCACCTTCCCTCTCAGTTCTTGGAGAGCCAAAGGTGACATAAATGTGCCACAGGCTTCAAGAGCAGGATACTGAATTAGGAAGGGCCATGCCAATGCCAAGGGTTGGGCTGGAGAAGGTGAAATGTCACAGACAGCAGAGAAGACAGTTTTCAGTCTTGCGACTTGCAGAGTGAAATTTCATTTTGCATACAGTTTCACTGAGCTAAATTCAATGGTAGTTGCTAATGATGTCCCTTTTACTGTATGTCACTCCAAAAAATACACCTGCATGAGTTATATCACATTTGCAACCAGTTTTTGTATGCTATGGAACCAGTAATGCTAACACCACATACGAATGACCTTAATTGTTGATGTCTCTTCATCATTAGTCTCAGAACACAATGTGAGAGAGAATTGAAGTCAAGTTTAGTTGCCAGTTGGCAGAAATACTTCCCAGTCTTTCTTAGGAAATGTTATGCTATGTTTTATATATTCCCTCCACATTTTTATGCTATGATCTGTCCATGCCAGTAAATGTCCCATCTGATGGAAATGCTACATTCCAGCAATTCTGCAGTTTCTCCCATGCCAACAGCTGTCCTCGCTTGGAGTTGGAGCTGGTGTCTGCATCTCAGACACTCAGGCTTCTGGGAAAACAGCTCAGCTGCAAGGAAGAGCCAAGTAAGAAATGTCTTGGAGAAGCCTTGCCTGGATCTTCTGCCCTTTCCTCCAGGGGGCTGCGCTGCAGCGTGGTCTCTTGCTCTCAGAGAGCTAGTTCTCAGTCCCTGTCTCCTAAAGCAGAACATTGAAAAAACTGATATTGACCAATCTCTTTAAAATTCATGGCAGTAGTCACTGCCCAGCACCAGCAGAAAATGGGCATCTTTGAGTGCCAAGTACAAAAAGTTTTAGCAAGTGGCTCTGTAGAAGATCTTTGTCAATTCAGATAGCTGAAATGGGGTATTGTGTTTTATGTAACTTGTTATTTGTCTTTTACAGCTATTCCAATCAAGCAGCAAAATTCCAGTGTTTCTCCAACTTTCTCTGTAGATCTGCTCTTGATTCACAGCATAACTGAGGAAGTTGCTTAGGCCAAGCTTACTCTAAGAGTGTTCTTAGTATCAATGAAACCTGTAGTAATAGCTGAAATCATGACTATAAAAAGGGCTTGATTTCCTTTGCTTTCATTCTATCTGACAAGTCATAAATGTTCCATTTATTTCATCTAGAGCAATTAGTTTACTTATTAAATAACTGAATTGAAATTCTCCCACACACAGCAGAAGCGTAGCAACTGCAAGACTATTAGAAAGAACTTTAAATTTTCTCTTCTGTAAACTAAGCTAATAATTAAAGTATTCAATAAATGATGTTACTGAAAAACTTCAAAATAATTGTGCACAAGTGGCTAAAAAGTGTAATTAATTAGGAGTGTCTGCCCCTCTCAATGGACACAGAAAGAGCATTAATTCTATTACTCTTTCAAAAGATTGGTGAAGGAGAAATTCTGTATTACTGAACAATGTTTTTGTGAGACTATGAAAATAAGTATAAAGTTAGTTTTCTTATAAAACTAGGCTGTTTATAAAACCCTAGCTAATTCCGATGAACAAGGTTTTAATAAAAGTTATGTGAACTTCCGGGGAAAGACACCGAAGCATGCACATGGCACACCACAACAACTTTGTTCAATAACAAACCCACAGAAACCAGCTCTGAGCTGGCAGCAGACAACAAATGAAAAACAGCCCACACAAAGGGAAAAAAAGTTGTCATGGAACAACAGCTGTGTCTCTTGGTCAGGCAGTTGGACTCAATGATCTTTCTAAGTCCAGTCCAACTATCCTATCCTGTCCCGTTCTGTCCCGTCCCGTCCCGTCCCGTCCTGTCCTGTCCTGTTTCTTTGTAATTCTATACTTGCGAGTGCCCATGTCCCCTTCCTTGGCTAACCATAAAGGATCCCACATACAGTATTTCTGCACAACCAAGATGAATTTCCTCATAGTTTTTGCATGAGGAATTTCAGAGTGCTGTGGGACTGCATTCAAGATGATTCTTCCAGTAACAGAGAGGAAGAGAAACAAGAAGCACCACACCAATGCTGCTTTGTGCCCCTGGTGGGACTGGATCCATCTTCCAGGACTGGAGTTAGCAAGCCATCCAGAGAGGTAAAGAAGCTTGGGATTGCTCTTCTGAAGATCACAGCAAGCAGGTAGCTGTTCAAACAAACAAACAAACAAAACACCTAACCCAATATTTCTGAAGCCCTATCAGTCACAAGAGAGCACAAGTCTCTATGAGGCATATTCAGGAGGACATGGTCAACATATTGTATTTATTTCACTGCTACTTGTAAGTCTAAGGTTCATTGATCAGTTACAGTTCTTTTACACTTTTTTCATTCAGCTGTCTTGGAAAGTGGAACTCAAAATTGATTTTCAGGCATTAACACAAATATGTAGATTATATCTTGTTCCTCCCACTCACAGAACTAATTTTTTTCCATTTATCAAATCCAGTTGACTTGGCTTTTAGTTAGATTTTAAATAGGTGAATTTCCAGAAAAGGATCACCCAGCATAGTCCTCATGCCTAAGTCTTGACAGTAAACACAATTAATACCAGTAGGAGTAATACTGTTAGAAAAGATCATGTTTAAGACCATCTAAGGAATCTGAAGGTGCACAAGTCCATGGGACCTGATGAGATATATCCAGAGATCCTGATGGATCTGGCAGATAAAGTTGCTAAGCCACTATCTATCATATTTGAGAAGTCGTGGCAGTCTGGTGAAGTTCCCACTGACAGAAGAGTTAAGAAAACTAATTCTTATATATCTTAACATATATTTATGTATACATGCATATCTATATTAAAGCATATGCATATATTATAATATATGAAAAGTATATGCATGACTGAGGTGTTCTGCACAGGTTGTTTTTGTTTGTTTGTTTGTTTGTTTGTTTGTTTGTTTTTTACATTGGGGATACTGGAAAGCATGTAACTCGTCATCCATTAATCAAAAGATAATTATTATTAAAATCAAGAGAAAAGGGAAAAAAAAAAGCAAACAGAACCGAAATCTGAACAGATATTTACCTTTAATGAAAGGGCATGACTGTATATAAGGAACACTGGGTATATTATATTTAACTGCTACCATTTCCCATAAAAGGTTTTAATCTTTTTTCTTTTTTCTCTTTTTAGTAAACTGTGGTGAAAAGATGTTCACACAATACTAATAGATAATCTAACTTCTGATTTCAGAAGAGGTATTATGGATTAACCTGAAAGACAGTGAACCACCATGCAGCCACTTGTTCACTCCTCAGACAGTGGGAACATGACTGAGAAATCTAGGGTTGTTAAGAGACAATCAAGAAACTTTCCCACCTCATGGCTGTTTCAGAAAGACGATGGAAATGAGCAGCGCCTCATTGGTTATGTGAAGTGGTGGCGTCCTATGCCATCTTCTGTGTCAGTGGTACAAGAAGGGCCTGTTTTTTACTCAGAAGGAGGCTCACGGAAGGGATGGGAAGGAAGGGACCTCTTGAGGTCGATAAGGTCCATAAGGACCTTCCTTAAGTCCCATCCTTAAGGATGCTGCAAGTTACCAGGCCCGGTTCTGCAGCTGGCAGGCATTCTCTGCTGCCAGGCTTTTCGGAGACTTTTGCTGTCAGCCTTTTTTTCCAATCAGGCCAGGTCACCTTTGTGGCTGCTTGCATTTGAGCCATTCCTCATCAGGAGCAGACATCCCCAAACCAATTTGTGGTGCAGGTGGCAGGAGAGGGCTGTGTTCAGCTCCCTCCCTCCCTCTCACCCTTGCCCCCCCCCAGTTAACGGCTGCGGGAAGAAGTGCAGGCAGAGGCTGTGCAGGGTGGAAGAGTGGTAATTTATTCTTCCTGGGGGAATCGTGGCTGCCACCCCCAGCCCGTCCCCAGGTGAGGCCCGGCCGCCTGCTCAGGTGGGGGGCCCGGCCTGGTGTCCTGTGTGATACCCGTGTCCTGGCTGCCGCCGCCCCAGCCGTGCATTGCGCTGGAACTTTCCGCGGGGTCTTCGGGCCAGGCGCACCACTGCAACGATGGGCCCGCGGCACATTGGGCAGGTGTTTCTTGCCTCCACCCAGACGTGGATGCACTCCAGGCAAAAGGAGTGCCTGCAGGGGTCCACACGAGCTGTGCTGGACAGCGGGCCCAGGCAGATGGGGCACATCTCGTCCCCGGGGGCCTCCTCGGGCTGCTCCTGCCGCCGGCTCATGGTTCCTGCAGCTTCCGCGACGTGCAGATGGTCGTCCTGTGGGGGAGGCTGCCCTGGTGCTGGGCGCTCAGCAGCTGCCCGGGGTCTTCAGCACCTCCCTTGCCTCGCAGGTTACCGGCAGCACCTCGATGCCTCACGTGTCACTGGCTGGATCTCGATGCCTCGCAAGACACCAGCAGGACGACTGCAAAAAGAACCAGAAAGAAAATCTTCTAGCAGCAAGTAGACATTAGCTCTCTGGGTTCAACCAATTGTCTGGGGGCACTGTAGCAGTAACTGTTCTGTGTACAGTTTGAAAACATGGCTGTTAGAATGGCTAATCTTGTGATAGCTTCTACTTGGCAGGGTCACGCTGAGGACAGATGAGGCACATGGATGTCTGCAGATTGGTGAACATTATCGAAGGGCCTCGATGGCTCGCGTGCAACAAGATTGGCTTCGCGTATGCCTATAGCACTAGCTCCGCCTGTCTCTCTCCTTCCAGCCGTGGAGACTCGAGCTCTCACCTACCACCAGCCAGACTGGCCACAGGCGCCCCACACAGGGCATTTATAGGCAGCCCCCTTCTGTGGGCAAAGTTACATTGCTTTTTGCGTTCCACCGTTAACAAGGACACAACAAGAAACTGAGGAACAACTTGTCACTTGGGAAGGCAGAAATTGGCCAGGGACAGTGGGAACATGCATAAAAATGTGATTTCATTTAGAGAAAATCAGGAACATCGCCACCTCTTGGCTGTCTCAGGATGATAGAAATGAGCCGCGCCTCACTGGTTACTTGAAGTGGTGACGTCCTATGCCGTCTTCTGTGTCAGTGGTCTAAAAAGAGCCTGTTTTTAACTCGGGAGGAAGCTCCCAGAGGGGTTGGGGATGGAAGGAACCTCTGGAGGTCATCTGCTCCAACCCCCTGCTCAGGCAGGTCCACCTAGAACCGTACAGCCGCTGGGCACCGCTGACCAGAGCCTGGCTCCGTTTTCTTTGCATCCTCCCTTTGGGGATGTCTAGACACTGCTATGATCCCGCTGAGCCTTCTCTCCTCCAGGATGAATGCACGGTGATGCACAGCACAATCACTCGCTACCCGCTGAGTGATGATGCCCAAACAGACCCCGCGCGGTGGCAGCTACACTCCGGCCAACCTGCTCAGTCCCAGTCTTCAGCACGACCCCATAGGGTATGGGACATGGCTCTGGCCAGTTTGGGCCAGCTGTCCTGGCGGCGTCCCCTCCCAGCTCCTGGTGTACCCGCAGCCTCCTGGCTGGCAGGGCGGTGTGGGCAGCTGGAACATCCTTGACTCTGTGTAAGCAGTGCTCTGTGACAACTGAAAGAGCGGTGTGCTGTCAGCATCACTCTTGTCCAAAATCAAGAAGCCAGCTCCGTAGCAGCTGCTGGGAAGGCAATGAACTCTGTCCCAGCTGAAACCAGGACAGCCTCGTGCACCTCCCAGTGTTCTTCTACCATCTCCTCAAAAGCATCCTGGAGTGCATGTTTTATGGAATGCCGCTTCTGACAACAGTGAAGTTCATGTGTGACCTTCCGACGGGCTGAGCCCTGCAGGGATGCCCCTGGCCTGTGAATGTGGAGAGTTGGCAAGTGGGAGTTGGTAGGATGCTGCGATACCCAAGGGCACGGAGGCTTTCTTTCCTGAAAAGTTCTCATTATTACACATGGCCACAACCCTCCACTAGGCAATATTCTGTGATTCAAGGCAAGTGTGGAGAGAGGTGTCGGGCTAATTAAGAAAAGACATCTCGGAAGAGACCGAACCCAGGAGTGGGCCCTAAGGAATCAAGAACAAAGTGTCACTGCAAAGATGTGAGGCTCCCATCACAGAGATCAAAGTCAGCCGCGCACCCCCAGCAAAGGTTCAATGGGTTTCAAATGTCATGTAGGCAAGAACAATTTGTGCAGCACGGGAAGCTCTGAGGGAGAGAGGTGCTCCAGTTTGGGTTGAAAAGGAGTCCTATTTCTATGGAAAGAGACAGAAGAGGACACAGGACACTTCCTTAGAGCAGCCAAAAGCTGCTGCTAACTTCTGTGTTTCACCTGAGACAATTGATAGACACCGATGCTTCCTAGTCTCTGAGAATGGCACCCTTCCCAGAGCCGTTCCTCCTTCCCAATCAGCCCATTGCTCTTGTAGTTCCCTGCTTTTGCCCTTGGTGGTGGCACCTGGAGACAGCCTCTGGTTCCTAGGTACCCTTAGGCTGCACTTGCAGGAGGCCAGCAGCGCCTTCCAGGGATGCTGCAGGTTGCCAGGCCCGGTTCCGCAGCTGGCAGGCATTCTCTGCTGCCAGGCTTTTCGGAGACTTTTGCTGTCGGCCTTTTTTCCAGTCAGGCCAGGTCACCTTTGTGTCTGCTCCCGTTCCCAACACCTTCCCACTCCCGTGTTGACTTCTCACCGCCAAGTCTCACTCGCGGACCCACCACCCGCAGCCATTCCCCATCAGGAGCAGACATCCCCAAACCAATTCATGGCGGGGGCAGCGGAAGAGGGCTGTGTTCAGCCCCCCCTAACCCTCCCAGTTAACGGCTGCGGGAAGAAGTGCAGGCAGAGGCTTTGCAGGGTGGAAGAGTGGTAATTTATTCTTCCTGGGAGAATCGTGGCTGCCACCCCCAGCCCGTCCCCAGGTGAGGCCCGGCCGCCTGCTCAGGCGGGGGGCCCGGCCTGCCGGCCCGCGTGGTCCCCGTGTCCCGGCTCCTCCTGCCGCACCCTGTGCAGCCAGGATGTGTCCCCGACGTCGGCGTCCTGCGGGGAGCGTGGCAGTCTGCGCCCGACCTGCCCCGCGTGCCAGGAGAAGCTTCTCTCAAGGCTGCGCTCCGTGGAGGGGCTGCGCGCCCTGCGCCGGGGCGAGACGCTGCGGGAGCGGTAGATGGAGGGGCTCCTCTGCCCCTGCCCCCGCTGCTGCTGCTGCTGCCGCCGCCCCAGCCGCGCGTTCCGCTGGAACCTTCCGCGGGGTCTTCGGGCCAGGCGCACCACTGCTACAATGGGCCCGCGGCACATCGGGCAGGTGTTTCTTGCCTCCGCCCAGACGTGGATGCACTCCAGGCAAAAGGAGTGCCTGCAGGGGTCCACACGAGCTGCGCTGGACAGCGGGCCCAGGCAGATGGGGCACATCTCGTCCCCGGGGGCCTCCTCGGGCTGCTCCTGCCGCCGGCTCATGGTTCCTGCAGCTTCCGCGACGTGCAGATGGTCGTCCTGTGGGGGAGGCTGCCCTGGTGCTGGGCGCTCAGCAGCTGCCCGGGGTCTTCAGCACCTCGATGTCTCGCGGGTTGCCAGCAGGAACTTGACACCTCACGTGTCACCAGCGTTGCCACCAGGAGGAGTACTGCAGAGAGAAGCAGGAAGAAAATGTTGTATCAGCAAGCAGACATTCGCTTTCTAGGTTCTACCAAGTTGTCTAGAGTGCTGTAGCTGTCAGCAGTGTGTGTATGGATTGCAAACAATGACTACGCTTAGGCCAGATGAGGTACATGGATGTCTATAGGTGTGAGAGCATTACCAAAGGCCCTTGATGGCTTGCGTGCAACAACAATGGCTTCGCGTATGCCTATAGCAATAGCTCTGCCTCTCTCTCTCCTTCCAGCCGTGGAGACTCGAGCACTCGCCTACCACCAGCCGGACTGGCCGCAGGCGCCCTGCACAGGGCTTTTATAGGCAGCCCCCTTCTGTGAGGCCAGAGGTGACATCAGCAGGGTCTGGGGTGCCCCTGATGGCAGCACTGACTTGATGGGAGTCTCAGGTATTTCAAGTGACACTTTATTCTTGATACCTGAGGACCCACTCCTTGGCCAGTCCTGGATTCGGTCTCTTCTGAGATGGCTTTTCTTATTTAGCCTGATACCACTCTCCGCTTGGCTCCTGTCAGCGTGGTGCAGCCATCTCAAGTCTCACAACGTTCAGGTGACCTCTGTCAGTGCTGCCATCATCTGCCTGAACATGTGCAAGGATTTCTACATTGTCCCACATGACATACTTGTCTCTAAATTTGGAAGGCTTGAATTTGATGTACGGACCACTTAATGGCTAAGGAATTGGCTGGATGGTCACACTCAAAGAGTTGCAGTCAACAGTTCAATGCCCAGGTAGAGATCAGCAATGAACGATATTCCTCAGGGGTCATTACTGAGTCCAGTGCTGTTTAACGTCTTTGTTGGTGACGTGGACAGTGGGATTGAGTGCACCCTCTGCAAGTCTGCTGATAGCACCAAGCTGTGTGGTGCGGTCGACACACAGGAGGGAAGGGCTGCCATCCAGAGGGACCTGGGCAGGGCTGAGAGGTGGCCCCGTGCAAACCTCATTTGGTTCAACAAGGCCAAGTGCGAGGTCCTGCATCTGGGTCGAAGCAATCCCAAGCATCTCAAGATACAGGCTGGGCAAAGAACGGATTGAGAGCAGCCCTGAGGGGAAGGACCTAGGGATGATGGTTGACAAGAAGCTCAACATGAGCCAGCAATGTGCTCTTGCAGCCTATAGAAAACCAGCTGTGTCCTGGGCTGCATCACTAGCAGTGTAGCCAGCAGGGCGAGGGACGGGATTCTTCCTCTCTGTTCTGCTCCCATGAGACCCCACCTGGAGCTCTGTATTCAGCTCTGGGGGCCCCAGCACATGAAGGACACAGATGTACTGGAGAGAGTCCAGAGGAGGCCACAAGGATGATCAGAGGGCTGGAGCTCCTCTCCTGTGAGGAGCAGCTGGGGGAGTTGGGGTTATTGAGCCTGGAGAAGAGAAGGTTCAAGGGAGATCTTATAATGGTCTTCCAGTAGCTAAAGGGGCTACAGGAAAGCTGGGGAGGGACTCTTGTTCAGGGAGTAGAGTGAGGGGAATGGGAAAAACAGGAAAAAAAATGGCTGTTGACCGGCATAATATAATTCCTCTCCAGAAATGAGAAAGGGCAGAGATGATCTTTGGTCAAGAAATAATGAAAAATAAAAATTAAAACTAAAAATTAATTGGTTGCAAAATATTTGAATTAGAACTTGCTAGAAAGTCCTTGTTATTGTGCAAATGATTCCTTTGAATCAAAGCAAAACGTACAATTTTAAGTGGTAATGTAAAATTTCAGGAGAAGCTGACTTTTTTTGTAATCCGTGTTGGTCATTTTTGTATATAGAGTATATGTTATTATTTCATTTTATTTCTTTAGTAGGACACATTTTGTACACGATTTTTACTACTGTTTTTTTCCAGTGTATTGTTGCAGGGTGTTTTTTTTTTTTTTTAGTATTATTATTATTTTTTTTTTTTTCCAAAGAAACACAAAAAAAGCTGCTGCTAGAAGTATTCCTGTCATTTCTAGTTAAATGAGGTCAAGCCTTCTATTAATCTTTTCAGCATTACTCTTTGAAAGTGAGTTTTCCCAAAGAGAATCAGTGCCCTCATTCCTGAAAATGAAGCAAACTCAAAGCAGCTGTGTTCTTACACGCCCTTTTATAGATGTCCATGATTAGTTCTTATTTCTTCTCCTCTTCTCCTGGGTAGCATAGCACTGGGTGTGGCACTACTCTGCTGTGCAGGTTTACCAGGCTTATCAACACATTGTTATGTAAATGCATCCAATCTCAGAGGAGGCTGACAACCCTTCACTTCTGCCACTGACTCCATGCAGCCAATAACCCAGCATACCCCCTGCAGATTCCTGCTGACTTAAGGGAAAGCTAAGGTTTGTCACGGTGCTAGTGGCATTCCCTCAACAAGCACACACTGAGAGGGCCACACTGCTAAAGTCACAGTTGAAGACTTTGTTTTGTCTGTCAACAAAGTATAAGAGATCCAGGGGAAGAGATTCAGGGAAGGGTGTAGCTCCACGCATCTGCCAGCTAAGCTTCCATCTGCAGCTAAGCTGCCTTCACCCAGGAGTTCTGTGCATGGGGTCAGTCACGTCCCTCCACTGTCATCTGAGTTTGGACTGTCACACTGCACTAAAATCTTGCAGCCTCGTGGATTTTGTGATGTGTCCAGATTCTGCCTGTTCAGTTACAGAAAGTCCTGCTACAACCAATTGATTTGGCAATGTGTGCAGAACATTTCTTGAGTGAAGAGGAACCAAGTAATTTGAATTCTTTGCTGGCTATCATTAAAACTTCTTATTTAACAAGAAATTTATACATTTCTTTTATGGCAGCGGGTGAGTGCCCGCTTAGAGTTGTCCACATAGAGTTGCTGCTGGAAGCTTGTTTTCCAGCTGGATTCACTCATGCAATCTGACTGCAGGCAGCAGTCACACACAAAGGTTTACTGTAGCAAAACTAAATTGCTCCCTATGTAGATTTTTAAGTGTGTGGCTTGACTCTCTAACCATGACCTCTGGCATCATCCATAAAGAAGCCACT
Organism: Aythya ferina; assembly: GCF_964211825.1. Lineage (NCBI taxonomy): Eukaryota > Metazoa > Chordata > Aves > Anseriformes > Anatidae > Aythya > Aythya ferina. The sequence goes on from NW_028180763.1 coordinate 18,021, forward strand.
TCTTTGTTACTTCTGAGAGATTCGTGTGTTTTCTTTTATACTTTGGGAGGAAAGTGGGATTGAGCAGGTAGAGGTTGTATTATATTCACACAATTGAGCAGTAGGTACATCTTCAGAAGACTTTAATCCTTAGAGGACAGGATGTTATCTCAGGACGAACAGCCATATCCCAGTACAAACAGTCACACCTCAGTTTTTATTCTGTTAATGGGCAGCTATTCCTATATCAGTTATTCTTTTTTAAAATGCTGAGCTTATTAGCATGCACAGAAAGGCCTTAATCTGCAGTGTCTAAACTGCTTTCAGATTGAAGCCAGCTGTAGGTGCAAACATACGGCTTACATATGCAAGCATAGCTGCAGAAAGGCAGCTGGGGAAAGGGAGTGGCAGGAAGGCTGATCCCTGACCCAAGATCACCACAAGCAACACAGACCACCAGAGATCCTTGTACATATCCACCATTTGCTTACACCACGGCCATTCAGAAGAATGCCAAGGGTTTAAAAATGTAGGTGCTCCATTACCTAGAACAATGTTTTGAAGTTTAAGAGCCCAGAACACAAAAAAAAAGAGTATAAATTCAGACAATGTATGCCATTCAGAATCTAGATTGCTCACAAAAGCTTGTTAAGTGCCTAGAAATAGCAACAGAACTAGAACTAGAACTCAGTGCTTTACCGAAACATTTCACCATCTGCTGAACACTGAAACTCATTCCTCAGTGAAATGCAGCAGCCAGAGAATTATGGTCGGTTGCCTACAGAATAATCCTTTTTATGGTTTACTTTGTGTAACTGCTTCAAATTTCTAGAGTATTCCATGTGCTTGAAAAGGGGAAAAAAATAGTCAGCAAATGCTACTTGCTGATCATCTGACACAACCAGAAGGATGAGAC
>NW_028180762.1:0-18825 GCF_964211825.1 Aythya ferina
TTGAAAGAGCTTAGTATATGCTGTAACACTCCATGATGATTTATATCTTGCTTATTTAGTTAGTGAAATTATATTGAGAGAGGAGGGGAAGCCGTTCTCAATTTGTAAACACGAAGTCCCAGGACAGTATCACCATCCAGATGGCAGCGAGCGTGAATTTTGCATTTCGATTGAGACGGTTAATATTGATGTGAAAACAACCACCACCACCAAAAACATGTTGGCAGAAAGTCACTACTGCCTATGCGTCTGGCAATGTGGCAGGTACGTCATTTATTCCACAAGCACAGAGAACATGTTGCACTGAGAAAACAGCCAAGTAGAATGGTTTCTGACTCCAACCAAGTAGATTTTCTTTGGTGATGAATAGAAATAGAGGTGTTCCCTACTTGTGGAAATTGCTGACGACCAGTCAGGAAAAAGCAGTGAGTTGATTTAAAATTAAATAATTTAAGCAGAAAATATAATATATAATCAATACCACACCAGGTTATGTTAATGCTGAAATCTTAACACTTTCAAAAATGCATCCTCAAAAAATTATAACAAAATGCATGTGCTAAAGCAATTTTGTGACTGACTTGCTTGAGCAATTATTGCATTTTCATACAGAATAGCTAAATAAAAGGAAGAAAGGAGATCATTTTAAAAGACCCTCATGATAATTTCCTTCAATGAGTGATGCTGAAATGTAACAGCTGCATTGTATTCTACTCTCATTCTTTGTGCAAATATCCTTTTATCACAGCTGAAACATTTTTCTTCCTCTCTCTCCTTTAGCTCCTAAATTCATAGATTTTACCATCCATTTATTTTGCTATGAAACAAAGAAGCCCAAAGTCTCTGTATTCAGAAAACAGAATGATATTTAACTGCTGAACATTGTGTAGGTCATGCTAATATTTTTGATCCTCTGAATTCCTTTGTTCTATTAAATTTAATTCAAGTGTCAATATAAACACCAGCAGGGAAAAAAAAATAATCCTTTTTTTGAAAGAAGTTTCCATCACAATAGTTCAATTAGAGAATCCCAAATTTTGTGTCAATTTTTTTATTGGTCACATATGTTATTACACACTTCAATGGTGGTTTGTGGGTGGTTTTTTTCAAGAAAAAAAAAAAAAAAAGACAACCTTACTTAACAAACAGGAGATTACTTCAAGGATTGTAAGGTAAATATGAAACTGTCTAAAGCAAAGAAGAACACAGTGGGCTGGCCTTACAAGATGATCTCCTGGGATGCTGCTTACAAGTGGAATTTCTCAAAATTCAGTCTCGGGCACAGTACCATTCAATATTTCTATTCATTGATGAACAAAAGTAAGAATACACTAATGATGTTTTTGATGGCAGAAATTAAAGGCATGCTCAGATCAATAGCTGATGTATCAAGAAGGAAGAAAAACCATCCTTGAGGACATGGGGAATAAGAACAAGGTGGAGGTTCAACTGAACTCCATGGTCACAGTCTTCAATTACATCTTGCAATCATCTTGCCATCATCTGAATGGTGTAAAAACATTTACTCTTCCAAGCCTGCACAAGAATAAGCACATGCACTATGTCAATTAGGTTGTGATTCCTCTTTCTCATGGCAGCTAAGCTATGCCCATGCCATCCAGGACATTGGTAGTGATTCCTGAGTGAGGCAGGCCTGCAGCCGATCCCCTAAGGCAGCTTCAGGCCTGTGACTCCTGGCCCCAGATTTTCAGCTCGTGGCCAAATCTGTCTTAGTGGTCCTCAGTCCACGGGCTCTGGCTTTCTAAGGAAGTTCTCTTGCACTTGGAAGGGGGAGAAAACACAGAGCAACTTCTTTATTTACATGCCCAGCAAGCCCAGTGGGCCTGTGGTGCCAGGACTGAATCACACAGACCAGTTTCTGAAAAAATAAATGACTGTTCCTTGAATGCTGGGTCAGTCAGCTTTTTTGGCTGGTAGGTCCTTAACAGTGTCACAAAAACTGTGCAGTGCCACTGCCTTGATGAGCTGTTAATGGAAGGAGCCATTAATGTGTATGGTTAATTGATGCCTGCATCAATAGGTGCCACACTGGTCTCTTTATCCTACTGCTAAGCAGACAGGCCCTAACCTTCCTCCTGTGTTTTCTTCTGTTCCCTCAGAATTGCACCTATTCATCGTGGCTTTTAACCTTCATCCCTGGCAAGCACACCCAGATCTCAGGGAAATTTTTCAATAAAATGTAATCTAGAACTTGGCACATATTTAATTACCCTTGTTCAAGAAAGATGATTCAACTTAAAGAATTACTTCAAGAAGGCCAAGAAGGCCTTTTAGAAGTGATTAGAGGTTTATGGCATAAGAGGAGAGTACAAGTATAGCTTCCCCATATAATACGACAAAGATGATTGTGATGAAGGGACATTTGGCACAGGAAAAAGTGTGCTTGAAAGCTTGAGGTCAGAAGAAAGAAAATCCTGCTGTCATTATGGCAGTGAGGTTTTGGATCGGTCTTCCTGTGTGGCCAGTAGAGGCAACAATATGATTTATTTTGAGATGAAACTTGACAGTGTTATTAACCAGATTATGTCCAGGTTTAATGCGATGGCAGGAGTCTGGACTTGATGACTTTTCCTACTCATTTCCAGTTCATATCCTATGTTCATCTCTTCCTAAATCTGAGGGATAATTGTGCCTCAAAATTTAAATCCCACAGATTACAGCTATACTTGAGGCTATTTTGCCTTTTTTTGCTCTATCATTATTAGCTTGCTGTGCTCCAAGCCTGTACTATGGCATCCGGCATATCTGATGGAGACAGGGAAGTAACAAAGGCTAAATGAATTGTCACATCTTCTCAGTGTTTTCATTAACAACATTACATGCATCAAACCAGGATATTTAGAACAGTACTGCAAATAGATTTCTGCAGAAGGGAAACTTCATTAATGGCTTGTGTGTAATGTGTTTTTCTCTTGTCACCCAAACACATTCTGCAGAATTACTCCTTTCCTGACTTTCCTTCTGAGATAGGCATGGTTAGAAATCAGAGCATTCATATGGAACTGGGGACTTTGGGGGATGCTGCCGCTGAACTCCACACAATGGTATTGAAGAAACAGCTCCTCCTTGCCACTCTGCAAAGGCTGCTTTCGAACTTCTCATCCCTCTCGGAATAAGATGCCCAATCATTTCTAGATTTCACCATCAATGGATTTATTTATTCTTGTGATGATGTTATCTTTCATCTTAAGTAGAACCTCTTTCTCCTTTATTTATTTATTTATTTTTAAACCTCAATATATTTATGGAGTAGTCAATTCCCTTTTCAACCTTCTCCAGGTCCTTATTATTCTCTGAAACGAGAAACTTTCCATTCTCCTTTTCATCCTATTGGCCCATCTGGATGTGAATACAATCTCATTACAGAAACATTGATAAATCAACAATAAAACTTCTTTTATTATTATTATTATTTGAAATTTTCTATCAGGTCTTGAAATTTTTAAGTTTTAAAATGAGTTTACAGAGCGGATTGGCTTCCTTACCTCTATTCAACCTGTTTATTTTTAGCCGAGTATTACTGAATATGGAAGCAGTCCAGTTTACATCCTGGCCCTATTTCCTGTTTACATGAGCCAGCCTGGTGTCACCACCGTATTTCTGGACCACTCTGGAAGCCTGCGTGCAGCCTTCCTTCCATGTCTGAACAGTGCTGCCTTACACAATAGAGCTATTGTTGTGCTCTCAGATAAAGAAATATGAATATCGTTCAACATGGTCTGTGTTGGGTTTGTGTCATTTTGGTTTAGAAAATATAACTATAAACCTCTCATTGAAATCTATGGGAAAACTTGCATTACAAAGACAGAATTGTACCCATATTTGTTTGAAGTTGGTGTAAAAATAGATTTGATTGCATGTAGGGTGTCTCCCTATAGCGCATTTTTATTGGGAATGGCAGAGGGATGTGTGTCTTTTCTTTTCTTTTCTTTTCTTTTCTTTTCTTTTCTTTTCTTTTCTTTTCTTTTCTTTTCTTTTCTTTTCTTTTCTTTTCTTTTCTTTTCTTTTCTTTTCTTTTCTTTTCTTTTCTTTTCTTTTCTTTTCTTTTCTTTTCTTTTCTTTCCTTTCCTTTCCTTTCCTTTCCTTTCCTTTCCTTTCCTTTCCTTTCCTTTCCTTTCCCTTCCCTTCCCTTCCCTTCCCTTCCCTTCCCTTCCCTTCCCTTCCCTTCCCTTCCCTTCCCTTCCCTTCCCTTCCCTTCCCTTCCCTTCCCTTCCCTTCCCTTCCCTTCCCTTCCCTTCCCTTCCCTTCCCTTCCCTTCCCTTCCCTTCCCTTCCCTTCCCTTCCCTTCCCTTCCCTTCCCTTCCCTTCCCTTCCCTTCCCTTCCCTTCCCTTCCCTTCCCTTCCCTTCCCTTCCCTTCCCTTCCCTTCCCTTCCCTTCCCTTCCCTTCCCTTCCCTTCCCTTCCCTTCCCCTCCATCTGTTCTGTTTCTCAAACTATAGAGCTCATTGTTTCCCTTAAGAGACTATTATAACAAATTTTTTAAAAATCTACAAAACAGTTGAGAATCTGAACTGGCCATCATGACTGCTAATGGTTATAACAAGAGGCAATATAACTCTTGTTATATAAATATAACAAGAATCTCTTAGGGAGCTTAAGTTCACCAGTATATCTAATGCATTAATAGCAGCAGTCTCAGTCCTTGTTATTATTATTTTATAAGGATTTTCAGAATAAAATGTTACAGTATGTCTGTCCAGAGAATGTCAGTGCCAGGTAAAAGAACAGTGATTACTCATTATGGCTCAGATATTGTCTAATCATTTTTACTTTTATTTTTAGTAAAGTCAATTTTTAAATAAGTAGAAATACTTTAACTTGTATAAATTAATATAAAAATAGAGACAAACATTACCCTGAGCTTCGTTTAAGGCTAATATAGATATTGCTACACCAACGGATACAAACCTTGAGTAGAACTGGTAATGAACCGGTTAATTCTTTTGTTGCTGAACCTGGTACACAAAAACTAAGCACAATAAATGATGCAAATCACATTCAGTTTTTATACATCTTTCAGATTCATTGATGCAAGGTTTAAGTACTGAGATTTTGGGCTTATTTTTAACGAGGCACTTGCAACTTAATTTTTGTTTACATAGCTGTTTTCAAAGCCAGCTTCTGAATAAGTGGCTCCCATTGGTACATCCAGATTCTTTCCTTGTGTCTTTTAAATATGCCATTTTTTTAATGCTTTTTTCTTTTTTTCTTTTTATTTTTTTTTTCTAATACTTGTAGGCAAAGCTTTGAGAGCGCAAACACCTCACACACCCTGTGCACAGGCTTACCTTCTGCTGCTGGTTATTTCCATTTCAGATTTGCTGCTGCTGTGCCTGGGGAATACCCTTTATGAAAGCTTTGTCAAAAGCAGGCAAATGAGGTTCCCCCAGAGCAGCCCACAACAGGGCTACAGCTGGCTGCTGGAGCAGAACTGACCTGCGTCAAATGTACAGTGTCGTCAGGAGACAGCAATATTCCTCTTTTAGAAATGTTATGTCCAATCTGAATAAGGTCAAAAGATACAGATGGAAAATAGCTCCTGATTTTTCTTCTCCTACGTTCAATAGAGAGAATCAGGTCTCCTCCCGATACTAGTGTTCCTACATTAGAGTGAAACGTATAAATAACCATCACACCTATCTGATACACAATGCAACCATCAGAAAGTAGCCATCAAAAGGGCACACAGCAATTAATCTGGGGCCCATATTCTATTTATTCTAATACAGTTAAAACCTTGCAGAAAATATTAATTGTATTATGAAACAATACAACATACAAAAAAATATTTATTTATTAATCACAAGATTCAAACAAAATACCTCTGCCGACCAATTATATTTTTTTAATTAAATGGGAACTTTTAAATGATAAACAGAAAAATTGTATGTCTGGACACTATCTCACAGCTGCTTTCTTTTTATAACTGATCTTGGTAGAGGACTGGGCTGATGAGCACAGTGCACATGCTTATTTTACTTTCAGTTGCATGTTAAAAACCACTTCAGACCTGAATGCTGTTACATTAAGTCCCATCGCAACAGCAAAGTTTCTTCTGTTTATGGAAACTGCACACACATGGGGGGAAGGGGTACAAGGGGTACATTACAGTTTGAGGGGAATCCAAGTTATACAAACTGCATGCAAATGGGGAAAAGGGGCATGTTACAGTGAGAGGGGAATCCAAATTATGCACTGATTATGAATGTCAGTAATTATGATCTAAAGTATTTCTCACCTATAAAAGAAATGTCACATTTCAAGTGGTTTAGTAGCATTGTGCAACGAATCCCAGAAGACCCAATGTAAAGATGGTAAGCAAATAATTAAAAGCTGAGCAAGCCACATAACATTCAACTGTAGTAGAAATATTTTCAGCGGTAATTATAGAAGAGGAGTCTGTCATTGCCTAACTGAGAGTAATAGAGGCAAATGTCAAGAAATTCAAGGGTCACATGGCACTTAATTAGTATGAATGGAACATATTATAAAGACACTGATCAGGTCTTTATGACTCATTTAAAATGAGATTAGTTTCGGCCTTAAATCTGAAATTCAATTTATTTGTTGTAGACAAAGGTTACAATGCATCTTCCTCAGATTTAATGTTCCTAACGTCCTTTGTGTTCAAAATGGGTGTTTTGAGAATCCGTAGGGATTCCTCTTGGTTAGTTTGTTGCTTGTAATCTAAGTGGCCAAAATGTAACTTGCGATCAAAAGGAAACCCGATAGGATTATTTTTAACCTCCTCAGACACATAAATGACTAAACACAAAAATGTTCTGAGGGTCAGTGTATACAAAAAGTACTTGATGCTGATATTCCCAAATGTTTCAGCTAAGTATTTTCAAGGAGCATGAAACATTTGGACATTTGTGGAGAGACACATTGCTTTTCTGTTTGTCAGATCAAAGACAAATGTTTCATTTGGACTTAGTTTAACATTTTATGTGTACCCTTGAGCTGTTGAACAGCTTCCTGGCATTTATATTCTATGTTCCAGTTCTTTCATGTCCTGGGTCCCTATCCCAAATTGTACTGTCTTCAATGGTAAAGACATTTCTGCATCAGTAAATATAAGAATGCTTTGTCTTTGTCAGAAAGCAGAGAAACTTTGGCAAAATTGTTTCCTGTTGAATATTTAACTTTTATAGAAATAACATTTATCCCTGAAAATGCCACTTTTTTAGAAAATATCCTACCAACTGTTCTTACGTGTATATTCCAGGAGTGTCTTTTTAATACTTACGACTGTTAGCCTCTATTTTTTATTCTAAATAATCTTGACTACAAAAGTACTTCCATGTACAAGATATATTGACCAGAATTTAGTTGCAAGTACAGCAATGCATTAGTAATTGCACACCTGTATTACTAATCTTAATCCAAGCTGGTAGCCCAAATTGGAGAGTGATTATTGCAAGGGGGAGGAGAAAATGGTGATGAAGTCAACTGTGACTGTAATGCAGTCATGCCAATTTACAAGGAAAACACAAAGTCTTGTTTTGCTGTGCAGAGGAACGAAAACATAGGAGATGATGTTGCTTGGAGTTGTAGGGTTCTCTTAGCTCCCTCCCCAGCAGTTCTTTGATGTCTTTCTGGAGCTCAGTTTTAGGGAGAAATGGTTTTTGCACATGGCTCCAAGCTCATGCTCGAGAACACAGCTTTGAGGATTGCCTGTGGTCCACTGCTGTCCTTGGGAAACCTCCGCATCTGGATGAGCTGGGAAGATTGCTGCTCCCATCCATTGCCTGGGCACAAGCACAGCCTGCATGCCAGGAAATGCATTTTCCAGTCCGCACATGCTTACCCCGTGGGAACCGGAGCTACCTTTGAACATTAAAACTAGACCTCCTTCCTTGTGGCAGCTGATGTAGTACATGACACAGCAAAATGGGATTGATGGCAGACAAGCTGTAGGTGATCTGCTTGACTTTTTCCAAGGACCGTACTCACATAGATTGTTAAAATGACCACAATTTACTTCTACAGATTTTGATTTCAGCTTCCTGTTCTATCTATAGTGTGAGTAATTTGGCCTGCATCACACTCTTTTTCCGCCGCTCTCCCACAGTTACACAAATACACACTCATGCACACATGCTGCATTGGTCAGGTGTCTGGGTTTAACCCAGGCGGTAAGAGTTTCAGATCAAAAGTCTCTGTTAAAGCACTACTTCTGCTGTTGAAAGTTCAAGTTTCTGTGTTCAGAGCAAAGAGATGAGACGGCCAAGTGCAACATTTGCAGGGCTGAGGGAGATAAAACTGGTGATAAAAAGGGGTTTGTGCTCAGGAATATCTGGCAACCCTAACAAGTACACATGCATATGCAAACAGTGCTAGGCAAAGGTCTCCACCCAGGTATTTCTAATTGCTGTGTTTTGTATATACCTCTGTTTTGGCTAGTAGCACAGGCCTGGATAGGGGGGCTTTTTTTTTTTATTATTTTATTTTTTTTCCCCTGAGACTATATATACTCTTCTTATCAGTTAACCCAGAGGAAAGGTCACTGTTACACTTGCTAATGTAAAACAGTTTATTACGACGCAACGATCGATTATCAGACAGATTGAAAACTTGGGTCCTTTAATGGAAGGCAATAATGATGTGAGATCCAAGTGCAATAAATTGTGACCTTTCCTTCCCTCCTATCAAGTCCTCTGTAATTCTGTTGTGTGGATAAATGAGTAAAGAAGACCATACCACATTCAAGACTTTTCTTCAGCTGGTTGCTTAGTCTCAGCTATCACTTTTCTAAAACTACATGCCATCTGGCACTGTGATCAGGTTTGCCAGGGTGACTGCTGAGCAAATGAAGCGACCTTCCCTGAAGCAGAAGGAAATCAAGCAAGGTGCCACGAAAAGGTTATCTGATGATACCAGTCACAGCTATGCCCTTTTCTTTTCTTCTGTATGTGCCTTTAACGCTGCTTGTTGATGGAGGGGAAAGAGGAGGCTTGGAGGAAAAGGAGAATGAAGAGAGGGATTAAAGCAAGAAAAGCAGGCATCTTTGGGGCTCTTTGGGGCTGATACTTAGGGAGAGGGTGCGAAGGACATGAAGAGGAGCCTGGGCACTGACTGCTGATGTGCTTGCGTGGGATGCTCAGACCTCAACATCCACATGCAGTGAAAAGGAGGTTCCAGTGCAGCGGGGAGCTCTTCAAGCCTCACTGCCTCAGCACAGAACTGTCTCCCTAGCAGCAGTTCCTTGACGTGTCCTTAAGTCTGCCACACGTTAGCCTCCATGAACATCAACTGCTAAAACCCAACCCTTTTACAGGAGGCTGCCGTCTCTGGCAAACCATGCGAAAATGCTAACCCTCTGAATTTTCCAGCCTGCCCCTCTGCCAGAGATGACTGCTTCTGCAGCAGATGTAACAGAAGGAAACGTGTCCTTCTAACAGCTGCAGTTCAGAATCTGACATCTTACATAGCTCAAACCTTCTTTCATGGGGAAGCTGATATTAACGGGCACTGAATTGGCCAAAACATGCCATTTTGCTAATTCTGCTGTAAAGGCGGTGATCTTTGGCGGTCGTTCTAAACCAGTAACACCTTCAACCACCACAGGAAGACCAAGCTAATACGTAGGCTTGCTTCTGTAGCAAAGCCAGCTTAATTGAATCACCTAAGAAGAAAAAGTAGCTTTCCTGGGGGATTGTATCACAGCTCAGTTCCATGGCCTGGTTTATTGCACCGTCCCACAATGGCATGGCGCTGCAGCAGGTAGGAGCGATGCTTTGAGGGGATAGAAAGGGGTGACGTGGCAGGGTGCTTTAACCAGGTAATGCTTCTCTGTGTGGAACTTCATCATGAGTCTGTTACAAGGTTTTATAGGACCAGCTACGCCCATAAAGGCCACACACCTCTTCATTGATAAAACTGTACTTAAAGAGACTTTATGTGGTATATTTATCGTGCTGTGAGGCTTTATACAACATACCTCAAATTATTTTGCTTTGCTGAAGCCGAAGTTGTGATGAAGCAGAAGTTATACATGTAATCAAGGCACCAAACATGAAGACAATGCTTAGTGAGGCTAATTAATCTTTCCTTATAAAGAATAGGCATGTATTTCTGTGCACAGGTGTACTGAAGATTTCTAGTGGCTTTTTTTTTTAAAAAAAAAAAAAAAACATGCTAAGACAATTTCAGAAGAATTAACTTTAAAATCTCTCTGTTGAGAAGCACTTTTTTAAAAAAAAAAAATAATAGACGTGGAAGTTTAATTTTTCCTTTTTGATTTTATTGAAGCCAAATACAAACGCAGCACAAATATTTTAAACATAATTAACATTAATACGAGGTGACAATGAATTCACTTCTTAACGTGGAGAAAAAGGCAGAAATAGCACCCTTTCATCATGGCTCTTAATGCTTCGACCCTGCCAAAACATCCCGTAACGTGGAAGGAGGAAATTTAAGGTATTTTCAAATTTAAGGTATTTTCTGGTAAGGACTGACGGCCCGGGGGGCACCCCCAGCACGGGGCACAGCCCGTGCCCCTCAGCTGCGTGCCCAGAGGTTGGAGCAGCCGCTGCCACACGACCCCCCATGCCCCCGGGCGGCGTTTCGTGAGGCGATTTTTATTAAAAACCGTGCCGAAACAGCGCCGGGGAGCGCTCCCCTCAGCCCCCGGCCGCCATCTTCCCGCCGCTCCCCACAGCTCGCCCGCCGCCCTGCCCGGCCCCGCGGGGCGCCCTTCGCCCCGCCTCGGTCACTTCTCCCCGGCTCCGGGCTCCCCACCCGGCACGGCCCTTCCCCGGCGGGCCGCTACGGGACAGGGGGGACGGCGGGCACCGCCGGGAGCCGGCCCTTCAGCGGGGATAAGGAGCCGGCTGCGCCTACAGGTCCCGGGCATGCCGGCCCCGGGGCCGCCGGCACCCAGCGGCGCCCCCATTGTGCTCCAGCCGGAGCGAACGGCGCCGCGCTCCGCTCGGGCTCGCTCCCTCCCCCTCCGCCTTCCAAGTGGTCCCGTCCACAGCTCCGCTCGGCGCCCGGCGGAAGGTCCCATCCGTGGGAAACGGGAGGGGCCGGCGCGGCTGGGCGAGGCGAAGAGCGGAACGGAGTTCTCCCCCGAGGCCGGGCTAGGCGCTGATGAGCGTGACGGACGGCCAATAGGATGAGGGAACCGTGGGGGAATAGCCAATGGGAGAGAAGAGGGGGCGGGCCTCTTCCTCAGGCCGGGGCGGCGGGTGCCGCGCCTGCGTAGGGAGGGTGGGGGGGGCAGGAGGAGGAGGAGGGGATTTCGTCGTGTCCCTGTGGCGGCGGCGCCCGGGGAGGGTCGGGCGGAGGGAGGGGAGATGGAGGGGGCGGCCGGGCAGCTCTGAGCGGGGTGGGGAGCCGGGAGCCGGGCCGGCAGGGCGAGGAGAGGCGAGGGAGGGCGGCGGAAGGGGGCTCGAGGCGGAGAACGAGCGAACGAACGAACGAGCGAACGGCCGGGGCTGGGGGGGCTCCCGCCCGGCGGGGCAGGATGAGCCAGGAGGAGATCCTGAGGAGATTCATCCGGCGGGTGCAGTCCATGAAGGACACGGACCACAATGGGGAAGACAACTTCGCCTCCGACTTCATGGTGAGGGGCCGAGGGGGGGTCTCCGAGGGGGGGGGAGCACCGTGAGGTGCCGTCGGGTGGCCCCCGAGCTGGGCAGGGGCCTCCCGTGGTCCCCCACACTCGTAGGGGTTGGTTGGGGATACCCCAGAACCGGGGGGCTAGCCCCATAACCGGGGGGTACCCTGATAACAGGGGTATGGGCCCATAACGGGGTTATCCCTGTAAATGGGGCTGGCCCCATAACCGGGGGGTAACCCTATAACCGGGGTTGGCCCCGTAACCGGGGTGTATCCCTATAACCGCCCCCCTGGGAGTGATGAGCCCCCATTCCCTGCTCAAACCCCTCCCGAGGGGTTGCTCACGCTGAGAGGCAGAATTAAACCCAATTGACCAGGAACCCCCCCAGCAGATGAAGGGGGCAGAGGAGGCTGGGGAGGGGCTGAGGGGGAGCCCCTCTCCTTGCCGGCCATGCCTACCCCTTCATCTGCCCGGTGAGCACCCCTGCTCCCTGCCAGGAGACGGGTTAAATGCCCTGAGCCTCCCTGGGAGGGATATTCCCCTTCCCTTCCCACCAGCTCCCCATCCCCCATGGCAGCCCTGCCTGCATCCCTCGGCCTTTCTTCCTCCCAGCCCAGCCCAGCTCCCCGCCAGCCCCTGCCCAGCGCGGCGGTGTGCTGGGGAGAAGGGGGGCGTTCAGCAGAGGATTTCCCCCTCATGCCGGCTCCGTTTCCCCCTTTTGATCGGGCTGCGAACCCGCTGGAGGCCATCTGCCTCCTGAATCGCACAATGATTGGGATCGAGCAGCCCCGGCGAAGTCCCTAAAAAGCACAGAAAAACCCGGCTGGACCCGAAGGAGAGGGAAAAGCGAGCATCCCCCCCCCCCCCCGGTTCGCCTTATTATTACTATTATTGTTATCCTCTGGCGCTGTTTGGGATCAAACCCTTCTGCCAGCCTTCGGAGCTGTCAGCCTTCCCTAATGGTCCGGGAAGAACAAAAAAAAAAAAAAAAAAAAAAACGGGATGGAAATGTCGCATCGGGGCTGCGGATGTTGCGCAAGGGCTGGGAGAGGGCTGCGGGAGGAAACGGGGCCGGGGAAGGGCAGCCCCGGGCCACCGAGCTGCCAGGGGCTGGGGCAAGCCCAGGGCAAGCAGCCGGCCTGTGGGAAAGGCAGGGGGAATGGGGGGAGCCGAGGGGCTGCCCCCGAGTTGGGGCACAGCTCTGGGGCAGCAGCATCCCTGGGTAACGGGGAGGTTAAGGGATGGGTTTCGTGATATAATTGCTATTAAACGCACGCTGACATCTAGTACTGGGGAGTCTGGTTCAAGTGGACCAGAAAGGGTGGCCTAGAAAATGCAGGGCTTCTAATATCTCCTCTGTTAAATGCTGTATGAATTAGATCCGGTAATCAGCTGCTACCATTTCAGGTCTGATAAGCAGCCTAACGCATGCAGTTGGACTGTAACAAAGCCTAAACAATAGTTTTGCCATCCTTTCTCCTAAATAGTCCCCGCTCTGTATGGAAAAGTCAGTTTGGTTTCTGTTCTGTTCCTGACAGCGCATTGTTTGTGTAGCTTTCGGATGTGGAGCCCTGAGCTTTCCCTTTGCTCTCAGAGCAGTAAGGAAAGAATGCTGCTAAAAATGGGAAAATAGGGTCACGGAGACCAACTAGCGAGGCATTTCAGGGAAAAGGTGTACTGCCTGCAGAAGTGTTAAATGCTTTGGAAAGGATCATGTTCAAGATTTCTTTTGTGCTCTTAACGCTTTCTGTTTCCAATCCTGCATGCTGCTTCTGCATAGGAAGTGATAGGGAAACCAGGAAACCGGGATGCTGCTCGCTGACAGAAGTGTTCCCATCAGTCTCAGTATTCACCTGCACGTACCAAAGCAGATACAGATTAGTGTAGCAATGAGAATCGTAATTACCAATTATTTTTCACTGAGGGCATGTCATTTGCTGTTGTGTTTGTTGGTTTTTGTTTTGTTCTTTTTTTACAGACCAATGCTTAGATACTCATTATAATGATTGGAGAGAGGAGGGGAGATGAAGGGGGTAAAAAGCTTCTGTATTATCTTTTCTGTAGGTTCCAGTAGTGATTTTCTGGGGAGGAATTATGTTCTCATTTAAGTGCAGGATGTATTGTCGCTGCACCGCAACGGCAAGTGTGTAGAAAAGGAATTGCTGTTACTCATCGCTTCATTTCCAAGTCAAAATGGAATCTAAAAATAGGAGAGGAATACTGAGTGAATGCAATTGAAAACAGTTCTTTATTTTCATGTCTTTATCGCCTTTGACTGCGTTGAGTAGCTGACTTAGAGAATTATATTTGGGACCGAGTGAATGAACTAAAGGTGCTTGACAGACAAGTGCCATGGAGCTCTGGAAGAGGTGGTAGGAGAGCTACAGCTGTGTGCAGGTAGGCTGTGGGTGACTGAAGGCTTCTGGTTAGCCTGGCTGAATGTTACTGAAAGGCCATAGCACAGATAAATCTGACTGCTACTTCATAGTGCCGTTGACATCCCTGAAGACATGTTCCACTCGGAAGGTGGAGAGGTGACTTAATTATTTATTTTCCCTCTTGCAAGATAAATTACACAGCGTAGGCACCAATAACGAGCCTTTTACTGGCAGTCAAATGTATTTAATTTTAATTAGTTTGCACTGGAAAGTAAGCAGGACTTTATTAGTAGATCACTTGAGCATTATGGGTGCACACAATGAGGTGGAAATGAAGTGTGTCGTTTGGCAGCAGCATATCGCTCATTTGCCAGTGGGTCTTGCCAATGAGCTCTGCTCTGTGGCTCTAGGGGCAAGTGGGCATTTCCTCAAATAATGCAGGTTGGGTCTGGCCAATGTATGGTTAAAGTACATCAAAGCTGACACCGGTATTAGGGCAAGGTGGAGTACAGATTGCTTCCTTGTGTTGTGTCGTGCATTGTATTGTTGTGTGTTCACAAGCAGTCTGGTCTGGATTCTGAATTCCTCTAATGAACAGGACTCATCTCAAACCAGGATTGCAATTCCAAGGTCCATGTGGAGCAAACAGTTCTAGCTTCCAGATTTTAGGTAGACTTCTATAAATACTGTTGCTGGTTTACATTTAATGTGTTCACAGCTAACACATTTATGCAGTAATCCAGCAACAGTGTTCTGCTACTGTCATTGCTATCAGTTCTCTGAGGTAGATTGATATCTTTACAGGACAACTGAAATATGAATGGTGAAAAGCATTTTGTTAAAAAAAAAAAAAAAATCATTTTTTTTAAATGTTTTGCAGAGTATGACAGTTTGACCTAATATTTGGAGTTATACCCCTGGCTAATCTGTTTTAATGGAGCACAGAGAATGGCTGAAGGTGTTTCTGGCTTCTCTTTTGGGTATTCTGTAGGAGACCCCTGGCTGTCTTCTGTTTAATCCATCTAAGCTAACTCATAGGTTTTGAGACACTGAAGAACTTGCGCTGTGTTCTACAGTATGAAAGGGATTTTGAATGGGCCATTCATTTGAAGTGGATGAAAGGTAGACTTTATGATAGATGCCACTCTTAATCTCTTGGTTGTTTTATTTATTAATTTTTTAAGTTTTTATTTTTAAATACTTCTGCCTCTTTTTTTTTTTTTTTTTTTGGTGAAAAAAGGGGAGGTGGGATGTGCTTTACTTCCAAGGATCATGTCTAAAATACCTGAGATGAGACTACTAAAAATGAAATAACAATCTAGGCTGCTCTAAATTACCAATCAAGGTGACTGAGATATGTAGTAAAAGTCCATGTAATAATGATAAACACACCATGGATTTTGTTCTAATTCCTGTACTGTCTAATACAACATTAAAGAGATCACAAATAATACATTCAATTGCAACCATAGCACTTAGACAACCTTCTTAAAAGCTTGTCTGTATATTAATGTGCATTTGTGTAAACTTTCTCAATTTAAATACCACTGATGTATCTCAGGTGTATCTGTGAATGTACTTTTCAATTTTATAGAGCAAGTATATAATCAGGAAAATTAGCAGAGAAGGGTAAGACTGCTATGCCTCCAGAATTACATTACCAATTACTTCTCTTAAAAAATAATTAAAAAAAAAATCAATGTCTATACATGTATTTTTTGTGTTGTTTTCTAGTATTTACTTACTGAATGAGTCTCTTGCTTGTAACATAATCTGAAACATGAATTCTCTGCTTAGTCTTCATCCTCTGCATCATAAAACACACGGTGCCTTTTGAAGAGAAATAATTTCTATCTGCTAAGGCTAAAGTAGGAAAAACACTCGGGTAGCGTCAGCTAGACTTTCACAAACAGGTTAATTGTTATATATATATATATATACCTATATATATATATATTTAAGATTTAAAAAGTGATTGGTGTAAAAACAAGTTCTGGGGGAAATTCACGTAACCTGGGGGGATTTTGAGCAACCGTCACCAGTTCTGAGCACTTGTCTTCCTGCGAGCATGCTCCCAGGGTTGATGGCCTTGGGGAGAAGGACGGTGAGCATGCAGTGCAGCGGCACGTTGCGAGGAGCTCTGCTTTTACAGCTGTGCAATGGGTCACAGGCAGCTGGGGCAGCACTTTGAAGGGTTTGCAGCCTTAAAATTTCAGAGTCGAAGTTGTCTCTGGTCTTGTTCGTCTTCCATATTAGGCATTACTTTGAGCGTTAATGTGTTTTTGAAGTGTATTCCTGCTAGCTGCGTTTCATTGACTGCCGTTGGTTTGGTCGGGGGTGTGGGGGGAAAAATTACTTCATTGTGAGCAATGCTAAGTCATAAGGGCCGGCCATAAAGCTCCATTTATGTAGGCTACTTCTGGCTGGAGCAATACGACTGAATAATATTTTCAGTAACCCTTAACTTAAGAAGCTTCTGGAATTTGGTGAAATGCTGTTCTTGAAGTGTTGCACAAAATGCAACTTTCTATGAACATCAATATATTTAAACTTTTTTTTTTTTTTGTCGTCTCCTGAGGAAATGAGTGCTGCTGCTGCTGTTTCCAAGATGCCACTCTGAATTTTCCTAGGGGTGGCTGAATACAACCACAGAACTCCTGTCGTCACCCTGGGGTGTAAGAACTTGCAAACTTGGCCTAAAGTTGCCGTTGTTCTTTCAGGCAGATGAAACTAAAACAACGTGGTTGGGCAACGCTCTGGGTTTTGTCAAATAACTCGCATGGTAACAAGCTCTGTTTGCTCAGCCTCTGAAGACAGCAGCATGCAAGTCTCCTGGTCTTATGTATCAAAGGTTTGTGTACTGATTTGGGGTATTATTAGATTATTCAGGAGGAGCAAGTGATAATCTTGACCTTGCACCTTGTGGCATACAGCACACATCCTAAATAATTTAAATGGTGTGTCAAATACTTAGCTTTTATTAAGATTGCAGTCCTACCATAACTTTGGTGTGTGTATATATACATGCATATATGTACAAACACATATATATAGCTATATGTAGATAGATGCAGAGAGAGAAATCTGTAGGTACATGTCTCAGGTGACCACAGTTCATCTATGCTAGGCTCCATGGGTCTGGAGCTCTACATACACGCAGATACATGTGTATATATACACATTATTGTGCTTATATCTATATAATTTCTGCAGAAACAATTTATATTACACAGAAACAGTTTCTTGTTTTGAGGTGTACATAACTAACCTTAAAACTGATGTGTGGGGTGTTTCTGCTGTGTAGTGTTACTGCCAAACGTAACTCACCGGCTCTGCAGCCCAGGAGAGGTTAATCTGAATACCTGCTTATCTCATGTGCATACATTTGCCCATAGGAAGTTTTTAATAGTTAGGGCCAAAGCTTTTCAAATTCATCTTAAAGGCCTTAATTTGTCATAAACAGAAAAGCGTTTGATTTTCTTGCTTGTCAGTATGTAAGATTGATGGATTTTGTGCTAAAGGGACTTGCACTGCTCCAGTAGTGCTGTAATATGTTCAGTATGTAGGGCACTTCAGCACAGGGAGAATAGTAACGCGTTTGTTAGTGCTGGGGGAAGACAAAACTGTGGTGGTGCCTTGAGTACACAGTCTTAGAACTGAAGTCAGAGCCCAGATGATGATTTTCTTGGTTTCTTAAAAATCCTCTTTACTTAGAGAGAGGCATCAGTGTTAAAGGTCAGGTGTGGAATTGAGCAGAGCATAAGTTAATGGGTAGAGGAGAAGCTCTTTGTGCTGCTAGGAAGTACAGCACTTGTATCCTGGTGTTTTCCCTGGGCTGGTGGCACTCCACCACTGCTATGGTCATGTCCATGCCATCTGGGATAACTCAGCTGTGTATATTTGCTGTAAGCAAGGCATGAATATGCATTTCAATTTCTATTAAGTAGCAAATGAAAGTTGGAAAGGGGCTGAGCTCCTTGTTTTCCTGCTTCATCAGACAATAAAACTTACCAGTAGAAACTTAACTCATTAATTTGTTTCAGAGAGATCTGGTCAGAATGCATCCGTGAAGGAGGACGCTCTGATCCCACTGTGGAGTTCTTGATCCAGAAGTAGGAGTCACTGGGTGCGGCTGCTTTGGTGGATCTGTCTCAAATCCTCCTGCACCTCCCCGGAGTGATGCCATGTTCTGACCCAGCGCCACCAGGACAGTACAAGAATTAAGCTAGAAGCCTGACTAGGAAGGCTGAGAGCACAACAGCGAGTTAAGCAAAAGATTAGGAGGAGAAAAGCGTGGTGAAGCCCATCAGAGTTTAGGACCATCCTTCTAGGCTGGGAACCACTGTTTCATAGTATCTTTCAAGAGCATGTCAGGATGATTGAGGCGCTGTGAGATTTGCATTGGAAAGTTACAGCTTTTATCTCAGAGGGCCTCTGCTAGCTACTCTCTTGCCATCCACTTTAGCTGTGTAAGAATTTCGTTCATTCTAAAAAGAGAAGGTAGAAAAATTCCCCAAAGGTACTGGATAAATAGAGGTATAAGTGGATGACCTAGTTTGTTTGACCTGATTTTTCCTGCTATCTTGATACAGACTGAGATTTTAATTCCTTTAAAAGGTAATTTTGTTGGTGGTAACCACTTTGTGGGAAAGCTTACAGCCATCCTGGCTTTAATGGAAGTACCTTTTGAAAGAAAGGCTTAGAATTAGCAGCTGTAAAAAGTAGCAAGCTGATGTAGCCAGTGACTTCAAGAAGGAAAAATAAGTAGCTATTATAAGAGGACTGAAGCTATGAATGATGTTGTCTCATGAACTGAGAGGTCCATGAGAACAAAGGAACAAAAGCAACTAAAGATAA
>NW_028180761.1:0-18711 GCF_964211825.1 Aythya ferina
TGGGAGGGGGGGGCACCCAAATTTTTTTGGGGGGGGGACCCAAATTTTTTTGGGGGGGGACACCCAATTTTTTTTTGGGGGGGGCACCCAAATTTCTTTTTGGGGGGGGGGCACCCAAATTTTTTTTTGGGGGGGGGGGAGCACCCAAATTTTTTTTCGGGGGGGGGGGGCACCCAATTTTTTTTTTTGGGGGGGCACCCAAATTTTTTGGGGGGGGGGGCACCCAAATTTTTTTGGGGGGGGGGGGCACCCAAATTTTTTTTGGGGTGGGGAGCACCCGAATTTTTTTTTGGGGGGGGGCACCCAAATTTTTTTTTTTGGGGGGGGAGCACCCGAATTTTTTTTGGGGGGGGGGGCACCCAATTTTTTTTTTTTTTGGGGGGGGGGGGGCACCCAAATGGAGGCAGAGACACCCAAATGGGGGGGGGGGGGGCACCATTTTACCCCCCCCTAGCCCCCCCCAAACCCGCTTTTTTCCCCCCCGGCTGCACCCTAAGGGGTCGGGGGGGGCTTTTTGGGGTGCCCCCCCCCAAAAAAATTTTTGTGCCCCCCCCCCACTCACAGCGCTGGGCCAGGCTCTTCTGGTTCTTGGCCGCCTCCCAACGGCCGACTGCGCGGCGGCTTGGGCGGCGTTCAGCGAGCTGGGGGGGGGCACCTAAAAAAAAGGGGGGGGTCACGGGGGGGGGGCAGACCCCCCCGGACCCCCCCCCAATTGGAATTATCCCCCCCCCCCGGTTTTATTTTTGGGGGGGGGGGGGTGTTTTACCTGGTAGGGCTGGGGGTTGGGCTGGGGGGGGGCGGGGGGCAGCGGGGGGGGGGGCGGCGGCGGCGGCGGCGGGGGGGGGGCAGCTGGGGGGGGGGGGCGGCGGCTGCTTGGGGGGGGAGGGCGCTGGGGCCAGAGGCGCTGCCTGTAGGGGGGGGGGGGCACAGAAAATTGGGGGTTAATAGGGGGTTTTGTAGGGTTTTTGGGCCCCCCCCCCACGTCCCCAATTGCCCCAGCCCCCCCCCCAAAACCCCACCCCAAGCCCCCCCCCCCCGCCCCCCATTATGCCCCCCCCCCGGGGGCAGCAGAACCCCGAGACCCCCCCCCCCCGAAACCCCGATGACCCCCCCGTAACCCAAACACCCCAATTGCCCCCCTATGACCCCAAAACCCCCCCCCAATGACCCCAAAGCCCCCCCAAATGACCCCAAATCCCCCCCTCCATGACCCCAAAGCCCCCCCATAACCCCCCAGCACCCCCCCAGGACCCCAAAATCCCCCAAATGACCCCAAATCCCCTCCGTAAAACCCCAAAGCCCCCCCATAACCCCCCAACACTCCCCCAATGACCCCAAAACCCCCCTCAATGACCCCAAATCCCCCCCAAATGACCCCAAATCCCCCCAAAATGACCCCAAACCCCCCCAAAATGACCCCAAATTCCCCCAAAATGACCCCAATTCCCCTCCAATGACCCCAAATCCCCCCCAATGACCCCCTGACACCCTCAATATGATTCCAAATTCCCCCCCAGTGACCCCAAATCCTCTCCATAAAACCCCAAATCCCCCCCATACGACCCCAAATCCCCCCCATAAACCCCCAATACCCCCCAAAATGACCCAAAATCCCCCGAATTGCCCCCAAAACGTACCGGGCAGGGCGATTCCTCGCAGCAGCACCATGTGCCGGGGGTCACCCCAATGACCCCCAATGCCCCCTGTATGACCCCCAATGACCCCAATACCCCCCAGTATGACCCCAAATCCCCCAATATGACCCCAAATCCCCCCAAATGACCCAAAATCCCCCGAATTTCCCCCAAAACTCACCGGCAGGGCGATGCCTCGCAGCAGCACCATGTGCCGGGGGTCACCCCAGTGCCCCCCATTAACCCCCTGTATCCCCCTGTATGACCCCAATACCTCCCTGTACGACCCCCAATGACCCCATAACCAAACCATATCCCCCAAAATGCCCCAAAATCCCCCGAATTTCCCCCAAAACTCACCGGGCAGGGCGATTCCTCGCAGCAGCACCATGTGCCGGGGGTCACCCCAATACCCCCTGCATCACCCCATTACCCCCCTGTATGACCCCAATACCTCCCCTAATGACCCCAACACCCCCCTGCATGACCCCAAATCCCCCAAAATGACCCAAAATCCCCCGAATTTCCCCCAAAACTCACCAGGCAGGGCGATTCCTCTGAGCAGCACCATGTGCCGGGGGTCACCCCAACACCCCCTGTATGACCCCCAATGACCCCAATACCCCCTGCATCGCCCCAATACCCCCCTGTATGACCCCCAATGACCCCATAACCAAACCATATCCCCCCAAATGCCCCAAAATCCCCTGAATTTCCCCCAAAACGTACCGGGCAGGGCGATTCCTCTGAGCAGCACCATGTGCCGGGGGTCACCCCAACACCCCCTGTATGACCCCATTACCCCCCTGTATGACCCCTAGTGACCCCATAACCTCCCAATATGACCCCAAATCCCCCCAAAATGCCCCAAAATCCCCCGAATTTCCCCCAAAACGTACCGGGCAGGGCGATTCCTCGCAGCAGCACCATGTGCCGGGGGTCACCCCAACACCCCCTGTATGACCCCTAATGACCCCAATACCCCCTGCATCGCCCCAATACCCCCCTGTATGACCTCCAATAACCCCATAACCAAACCATATCCCCCCAAATGCCCCAAAATCCCCCGAATTTCCCCCAAAACGTACCGGGCAGGGCGATGCCTCGCAGCAGCACCATGTGCCGGGGGTCACCCCAATACCCCCTGCATCACCCCATTACCCCCCTGTATGACCCCTAGTGACCCCATAACCCCCCAATATGACCCCCAAATCCCCTGAAATGCCCCAAAATCCCCCGAATTTCCCCCAAAACTCACCGGGCAGGGCGATTCCTCCGAGCAGCACCATGTGCCGGGGGTCACCCCAACACCCCCTGTATGACCCCATTACCCCCCTGTATGACCCCTAGTGACCCCATAACCTCCCAATATGACCCCAAATTCCCCAAAATGCCCCAAAATCCCCCGAATTTCCCCCAAAACTCACCGGGCAGGGCGATGCCTCGCAGCAGCACCATGTGCCGGGGGTCACCCCAACACCCCCTGTATGACCCCTAATGACCCCAATACCCCCCCCAATACCCCCTGCATCGCCCCAATACCCCCCTGTATGACCCCCAATGACCCCATAACCAAACCATATCCCCCCAAAATGCCCCAAAATCCCCCGAGTTTCCCCAAAACTCACCGGGCAGGGCGATTCCTCGCAGCAGCACCATGTGCCGGGGGTCACCCCAATGCCCCCTGTATGACCCCCAATGACCCCATAACCCCCCAATACCTCCACCAATGACCCCATAACCAAACCATATCCCCCAAAATGCCCCCAAATCCCCCGAATTTCCCCCAAAACTCACCGGGCAGGGCGATGCCTCGCAGCAGCACCATGTGCCGGGGGGTCACCCCAACACCCCCTGCATCACCCCATTACCCCCCTGTATGACCCCAATACCTCCCCTAATAACCCCATAACCCCCCAATATGACCCCAAATCCCCCAAAATGCCCCAAAATCCCCCAAATTTCCCCCAAAACGTACCGGGCAGGGCGATTCCTCTGAGCAGCACCATGTGCCGGGGGTCACCCTAATGCCCCCCATTAACCCCCTGTATCCCCCTGTATGACCCCAATATCCCCCTGTATGACCCCCAATGACCCCAAATCCCCCCAAAATGCCCCAAAATCCCCCGAATTTCCCCCAAAACGTACCGGGCAGGGCGATTCCTCTGAGCAGCACCATGTGCCGGGGGTCACCCCAACACCCCCTGTATGACCCCATTACCCCCCTGTATGACCCCTAGTGACCCCATTACCTCCCAATATGACCCCAAATCCCCCCAAATCCCCCCAAAATGCCCCAAAATCCCCCGAATTTCCCCCAAAACGTACCGGGCAAGGCGATGCCTCTGAGCAGCACCATGTGCCGGGGGTCACCCCAATGACCCCCATTAACCCCCTGTATCCCCCTGTATGACCCCAATATCCCCCTGTATGACCCCCAATGACCCCAAATCCCCCCAAAATGACCCAAAATCCCCCGAATTTCCCCCAAAACTCACCGGGCAGGGCGATGCCTCGCAGCAGCACCATGTGCCGGGGGTCACCCCAATGCCCCCAGTATCCCCCTGTATCCCCCTGTATGACCCCCAATGACCCCATAACCTCCCAATATGACCCCAAATTCCCCCAAATCCCCCCAAAATGCCCCAAAATCCCCCAAATTTCCCCCAAAACTCACCGGGCAGGGCGATTCCTCGCAGCAGCACCATGTGCCGGGGGTCACCCCAATGCCCCCCAATGCCCCCTGTATGACCCCCAATAACCCCAATACCTCCCTGTATGACCCCATAACCCCCCAATATGACCCCAAATCCCCCCAAAATGCCCCAAAATCCCCCGAATTTCCCCCAAAACTCACCGGGCAGGGCGATTCCTCTGAGCAGCACCATGTGCCGCGGGTCACCCCAACACCCCCTGCATCACCCCATTACCCCCCTGTATGACCCCAATACCTCCCCTAATAACCCCATAACCCCCCAATATGACCCCAAATCCCCCCAAAATGACCCAAAATCCCCCGAATTTCCCCCAAAACTCACCGGGCAGGGCGATGCCTCGCAGCAGCACCATGTGCCGGGGGTCACCCTAATGCCCCCCATTAACCCCCTGTATCCCCCTGTATGACCCCAATATCCCCCTGTATGACCCCCAATGACCCCAAATCCCCCCAAAATGACCCAAAATCCCCCGAATTTCCCCCAAAACTGACCGGGCAGGGCGATTCCTCTGAGCAGCACCATGTGCCGGGGGTCACCCCAACACCCCCAGTATCCCCCTGTATGACTCCCAATGACCCCATAACCTCCCAATATGACCCCAAATCTCCCCAAATCCCCCCAAAATGCCCCAAAATCCCCCAAATTTCCCCCAAAACTCACCGGGCAGGGCGATGCCTCACAGCAGCACCATGTGCCGGGGGTCACCCCAGTGCCCCCCATTAACCCCCTGTATCCCCCTGTATGACCCCAATATCCCCCTGTATGACCCCCAATGACCCCAAATCCCCCCAAAATGCCCCAAAATCCCCCGAATTTCCCCCAAAACTGACCGGGCAGGGCGATTCCTCGCAGCAGCACCATGTGCCGGGGGTCACCCCAACACCCCCAGTATCCCCCTGTATGACTCCCAATGACCCCATAACCTCCCAATATGACCCCAAATCTCCCCAAATCCCCCCAAAATGCCCCAAAATCCCCCAAATTTCCCCCAAAACTCACCGGGCAGGGCGATGCCTCACAGCAGCACCATGTGCCGGGGGTCACCCCAGTGCCCCCCATTAACCCCCTGTATCCCCCTGTATGACCCCAATATCCCCCTGTATGACCCCCAATGACCCCAAATCCCCCCAAAATGCCCCAAAATCCCCCGAATTTCCCCCAAAACTCACCGGGCAGGGCGATGCCTCTGAGCAGCACCATGTGCCGGGGGTCACCCCAATACCCCCTGTATGACCCCCAATGACCCCAATACCCCCCTGTGTGACCCCATTAAGCCCCTGTATGACCCCCAGTGACCCCAAATCCCCCCAAAATGACCCAAAATCCCCCGAATTTCCCCCAAAACTGACCGGGCAGCGCGATTCCTCGCAGCAGCACCATGTGCCGGGGGTCACCCCAACACCCCCTGTATGACCCCTAATAACCCCCCATACCCCCCTGCATGACTCCCAATGACCCCATAACCTCCCAATATGACCCCAAATCCCCCCAAATTCCCCGAAATGCCCCAAAATCCCCCAAATTTCCCCCAAAACTCACCGGGCAGGGCAATTCCTCTGAGCAGCACCATGTGCTGGGGGTCACCCCAGTGCCCCCCAGTGCCCCCTCTATGACCCCCAATGACCCCAATACCCCCCAGTATGACCCCAAATCCCCCAATATGACCCCAAATCCCCCCAAAATGACCCAAAATCCCCCGAATTTCCCCCAAAACTCACCGGGCAGGGCGATTCCTCGCAGCAGCACCATGTGCCGGGGGTCCTGGCCGCACTCCTTGGGCTGCGGCTCCACGGCCCCCGCGGGCGGCGCCTTCTCGCACAGCGCCCGCAGCGCCGGCAGCTTGCGGGGAGCCACCACCGAGAAGTGGATCCCCCGCTGGGGGGGGGGGCGTCAGGACCCCAAAAGGGACCCCAAATTACAGGGACCCCCCCCCAGGAGGGACCCCAATAACAGGGAGCCCCCCCCGGGTGAGGGATCCCAATATTTGGGAGTCCCATGTTGAAAATCCCAATGTTACGGACCCAAATCCTAAAAACCCCAAATAGGGACCCCAATATTAAGGATTCCCAAATTAGGGACCCCCCCCCAAATTAGGGAACCCCCCCCAAATTAAAGACCCCCCCCCCCAAGTGAGGAACCCCAATATTGGGGACCCCCACATCAAAAATCCCAATGTTTGGTACCCAAATCCTAAAAACCCCAAATAGGGACCCCAAACTAATGACCCCCACCTTAATGACCCCCCCCAAAAGGGACCCCAAATTACAGGGACCCCCCCCCAGGAGGGACCCCAATAACAGGGAGCCCCCCCGGGCGAGGGATCCCGATATTTGGGACCCCCACATCAAAAATCCCGATGTTTTAGACCCAAATCCTAAACACCCCAAATAGGGACCCCAATATTAAGGACCCCCAAATTAGGGACCCCCCCCCCCAAATTAGGGACCTCCCCAAATTAGGGAACCCCCCCCAAATTAAAGACCCCCCCCCCCAAGTGAGGAACCCCAATATTTGGGACCCCCCCCATGCTAAAAATCCAGTGTTACAGACCCAAACCCTAAAAACCCCAAATTAGGGGAACCCCCCCCCAATTTTTTGGCCCCCCCCCAATTTTTTGGACCCCCCCCCAAGTTTTTTTGCCCCCCCCCCCCCCCGATTTGCCCCCCCCCTCCCAGTGCTGCACCCCACCCCTCCCCCTCCCACCCCAATCACCCCAATTTTTTCGCACTCCCCCCAATTTTTTGCCCCCCCCCCCAATTTTTTGGACCCCCCCCAATTTTTTGGACCCCCCCCTTTTATTTTAGACCCCTCCCCAATTTTCTGGACCCCCCCCAATTTTTTTTGCCCCCCCCTCCCAGTTCTGCACCCCACCCCTCCCCCTCCCACCCCAATCACCCCAATTTTTTCGCACTCCCCCCAATTTTTTGGCCCCCCCCTAATTTTTTAGGACCCCCCCCCCAATTTTCTGGACCCCCCCCATTATTTTTTTTGCCCCCCCCCGTCTCAGTGCGGCACCAATTTCTCAGTTCTGCACCCCATCCCTCCCCCTCCCCATCCTCCCACCCCAATTTTTTGGACCCCCCCCCAATTTTCTGGACCCCCCCCCACATTTTTTGCCCCCCCCGCCCTGATTTGGGCCCCCCCCTCCCCGATTTGCCCCCCCACTCCCAGTGCTGCACCCCATCCCTCCCCCTCCCCATCCTCCCACCCCAATCTTTTGGACTTTCTCCAAATTTTTTGGACCCCCCCCGCCCCAATTTGGGCCCCCCCCTCCCCAATGCCCCAGCCTCCCAGTTCTGCACCCCATCCCTCCCCCTCCCCATCCTCCCACCCCAATCTTTTGGATCTCCTCCAAATTTTTTGCCCCCCCCCCAATTTTTTGGACCCCCCCCCACATTTTTTGCCCCCCCCCGCCCCAATTTGGGCCCCCACCTCCCCGATACACTGCAATATCCTCCCAGTGCTGCACCCCATCCCTCCCCCTCCCCATCCTCCCCCCCCAATCTTTTGGATCTCCTCCAAATTTTTTAGTCCCCCCCCAAGTTTTCAGACCCCCCCCAGTTTTTTGGACCCCCCCCCACATTTTTTGCCCCCCCCCGCCCCAATTTGGGCCCCCCCCTCCCCGATTTGCCCCCCCCCTCCCAGTTCTGCACCCCACCCCTCCCCCTCCCACCCCAATCACCCCAATTTTTTCACACTCCCCCCAATTTTTTGGACCCCCCCCAATTTTTTGGACCCCCCCCACATTTTTTGCCCCCCCCCGCCCTGATTTGGGCCCCCCCCTCCCCGATTTGCCCCCCCCCTCCCAGTTCTGCACCCCATCCCTCCCCCTCCCAACCCTTCCACCCCGTTTTTTTTCACCCTCCCCCAACTTTTTGGACCCCCCCCAATTTTTCGGACCCCCCCCCACCTTTTCTGCCCCCCCCCTCCCCAATTTGGGCCCCCACCTCCCCAATGCGCTGCACCAGTGTCTTAATGCTGCACCCCATCCCTTCCCCTCCCCATCCTCCCACCCCAATCTTTTGGATCTCCTCCAAATTTTTTGCCCCCCCCCCAATTTTTTGGACCCCCCCCCACATTTTTTGCCCCCCCCCGCCCTGATTTGGGCCCCCACCTCCCCGATTTCCCCCCCCCTTCCCCAATGCCCCAGCCTCCCAGTTCTGCACCCCATCCCTCCCCCTCCCAACCCTTTCACCCCAATCTCCCCAATTTTTTTCGCACTCCCCCCAATTTTTTGGACCCCCCCCAATTTTTCGGAACCCCCCCCACCTTTTCTGCCCCCCCCCGCCCCAATTTGGGCCCCCACCTCCCCGATGCGCTGCACCAGGCTCTCGATGCTGCACCCCATCCCTCCCCCTCCCAACCCTTCCACCCCAATCTTTTGGACTTTCTCCAAATTTTTTGGACCCCCCCCAATTTTTAGGACCCCCCCCCTTTTATTTTAGACCTCTCCCCAATTTTCTGGACCCCCCCCAATTTTTTTTGCCCCCCCCTCCCAGTTCTGCACCCCATCCCTTCCCCTCCCTATCCTCCCACCCCAATCTTTTGGATCTCCTCCAAATTTTTTGCCCCCCCCCCCGATTTTTCGGACCCCCCCCCACCTTTTCTGCCCCCCCCCGCCCCAATTTGGGCCCCCACCTCCCCGATGCGCTGCACCAGGCTCTCGGTGCTGCACCCCGAGTAGGTCGTGCTCTCCACGGCGGGCAGCAGGTAGGGGGGCGAGTTGCAGATGAGGACGCACACCTTGTGGGTCTGCCCGCTGCGGGGGGGGCACAGAGGTTATTTTAGGGTCGGGGGGGGCTCGGGGTAAAAAATTTTAAAACTCCCTTACATTTGCTCCCGCATCTTCTTGAAGTCGTCGAAGAGCTGCAGGGCGGTGCTGAGCCCCTCGGCGATCAGGCTGCAGCTCTCGCCGCCCCCCCCCACGAATCTGTCATGGGGGGGGCACGAAAAGGGGTTAGGGACCCCCCCGGCACCCCTAAAATAATTGGGGGGGGCAAACAGCCCCCCCTGAGCCTGTAAAAGCCCCGTTGGTGCAGCCCAGAGCCCCCTTTTGGGGGTTTTCCCAGCCCCCCCCCCCCCCCCCCCAGTGACCACTTAGGGACCCCCGGTGCCCCCCCACCCCAAAATATTCCCTATGGGGGATCCTCAGGGTGCCCCCCAACCCCAAAACCGCCCCCATAGGGGTCCCCAGGGTGCCCCCCCACCCCAAAACAACCCCTATAGGGATCCTCAAGGTGCCCCCCCAAACCAAAACGACCCCATAGGGGACCCCCAGGGTGCCCCCCCACCCCAAATCACCCCCAAAAGCACTCCCCAGGACCCCCCCCACCCCAAAACGACCCCGAAGTTGCCCCCACCCCCCCCCATTTTGTGCCCCCACCCCCCCATTTTGTGCCCCCAACCCCCCAAAGTTGCCCCCACCCCCCCCAAATTGCCCCCCACCCCCCTTTTTGTCCCCCCACCCCCTCAAGCTGCCCCCCATCCCCCCATGCGGCATCCCCAGGGTGCCCCCACCCCCCCCAAATTACCCCCACCCCCCTCTTTTGTGCCCCCACCCCCTCATGAGGCATCCCCAGGGTGCCCCCACCCCAAAACCCCCCCCAAAAATGCTCCCCAAGGCTCCCCCCACCCCAAAACCGCCCCTGTAGGGCACCCTGAGGTGCCCCCCACCCCAAAACCACCCCCATAGCCCCCCCCAAAGTGCCCCCACCCCCCCATTTTGTGCCCCCCACCCCCTCATGAGGCATCCCCAGGGTGCCCCCACCCCAAAACCCCCCCCAAAAGCACTCCCCAAGGCTCCCCCCACCCCAAAACCACCCCCATAGCCCCCCCCCAAAGTGCCCCCACCCCCTTTTTGTGCCCCCACCCCCCCCCAGGGTGCCCCCCACCCCCTCATGAGGCATCCCCGAGGCTCCCCCCACCCCAAAACTCCCCCCATATGGGACCCCCAAGGCTCCCCCCACCCCAAAACCTCCCCGTAGGGCACCCTGAGACGCCCCCCACCCCAAAACCACCCCCATAGCCCCCCTCAAAGTACCCCCCTCCCCCCATGCGGCATCCCCAGGGTGCCCCCACCCCCCCCAAATTGCCCCCCCCCCCATTTTACGCCCCCCCCCTCACTGGATGCCGTCCAGCCAGGTGAGGAACTCGTGGGCGCTGCTGGTGGGGGCCTGGCACTGGACGTAGGACTCGGGGGCGCAGTCCACGGTGTTGAAGACCACCAGGCTGTACTGCGTGCCGCCGAACTGCGCGCCATAGCAACCGCGCCCGTCACCATAGCAACCGCGCACTCCGCCGTAGCAACCGCGCACGGCGACTCCGTAACCATGGCAACTACGCGCGGCTCGCCAGCGACGCGTCCCTCGTCGCCATGGAGACGGCCGCTGTTAGCGTAAGCCCCTCCCCGCCGGGGGGGGCGGCGCCGTCGCTATGGCGACGCGGCCCGCCCGGCTGGTTTGAAGGCCACGTGATCGCGTTGCTGGGGCAACGGGGGCGGGGCTACGCGGGGAAGGTGGTGGGTGCCGCCCACCCCTCTCCAGCGCGCGGTTGCTGTGGTAACAGGCCACGCCCCCCCCTGCGTTGCCTTGGTAACGGCCACGCCCAGATCACCGTTGCCCTGGTAACGGCCCCGCCCGGCTCGGCATTGCCCTGGTAACGGCCACGCCCCCTCCTGCGTTGCCCTGGTAACGCCCCCGCCCACTCCCGCGGTGCCCTGGTAATGGCCACGCCCCCTCCCGCGTTGCCATGGTAACGGCCCCGCCCCTCTCCTCGTTGTCCCGGTAACGGCCCCGCCCCCTCCCGGCTCAGCCCCGCCCCCCGCCCCCCCCCCCAAAGCCCTCCCCGGACCCCCACTCACGTCGCCCCCAAAATCGGTCTCGGCCGGCGGGCCCCCATTGAAGTACCTGCGGGGATTTTGGGGGGATTTAGGGGGATTTGGGGGAAATTGGGGGGGATTTGGGGGAGTTTGGGGGGATTTGGGGGAATTGGGGGGGATTTGAGGGGTTTGGGGGGGATTTGGGGGGATTTGGGGGAATTGGGGGGGATTTGGGGGAGTTTGGGGGTTTTAGGAGGAGTTTGGAGAGAGTTTTGGGGGGGTTTAAGGTGATTTGAGGGGGTCCAGGGGATTGGGGGGGGGATTTAGAAGGGATCGGGGGGGGTCAGGGTGTTGGGGGACGTTTTAGGGGGGCTTTGGAGGGATTTGGGGGAGGTGCAGGGGGTCTGGGGGGGCTTGGGGTGATTTGGGGGGGTTGTGGGGGGATTTGGGGGAGATTTTGAGGGGATCTGAAGGGATTTGGGGGAGTTGGGGGGTACTTGGGGGTGATTTGAGGGGAATTGGGAGGATTTGAGGGGATCTGAGAGTGATTTGGAAGGATTTGGGGGGGCTGGGGCATGTTTGGGGGGGATTTGAGGGGAATAAGGGCTATTTTGAGGGGCTTTGGGGTATTTGGGGCTATTTTGAGAGGATTTGAGAAGATTTGGGGCTATTTTGAAGGGATCTGGGGTAATGTGGGGCTATTTTGAGGAGTCCTGGGGTAATTTGGGGCTATTTTGAGGGGATTTAGGGCTATTTTGAGGGGATTTGAGGAGATTTGGGGCTATTTTGAGGGGATTTGGGGTAATTTGGGGCTATTTTGAGGGGACTTGGGGTAACTTGGGGCTATTTTGAGGGGCTTTGGGGCTATTTTGACAGGATTTAGGGCTATTTTGAAGGGATTTGGGGTAATTTGGGGCTATTTAGAGGGGATTTGGGGTAATTTGGGGCTATTTTGAGGGGACTTGGGGTAATTTGGGGCTATTTTGAGGGGCTTTGGGGCTATTTTGAGGGGATTTGAGGGGCTTTGGGGCTATTTTGAGGGAATTTGGGGCTATTTAGAGGGGATATGGGGTAATTTGGGGCTATTTGGAGGGGATTTTGGGGTAATTTGGGGTGCGTGGGGGCACTCACTCGATGGCGGGCAGCAGGTAGTGCTTGCGCAGCGCCTCGAAGTAGGGCCCGAGGTTGGCGGTGCCCTCGATGACGAACACGACGTCGGCCACCATGGCGCCGGGGGGGGGCGGCGCGGCCGGCTCGGGGCCCGGCACCACCATGGCCCCCCCGGCAAGGGGGAGGGGCCTGCGGGCAGGGGGCGTGGTCAGCGCGCGGGAAGCCCCTCCCCCACTCCCCCCCGAGGCCCCCCCCCCCTTTTTACCCCTCCCCCCCCCCTCCGGCCCGCACCGCTCCGGCCGCCGCCGCTGCTTCGCCGCTGCCCCGGAAGCGGAAGGGAGCCGCGGCGGAAGCGGAAGGGAGCGGGGAGGCCACGCCCCACTTCCGGCCCCGCCGGTCGCCTTGGCAACGGGGCGCGCTTCCGGTCGGCTCCGCGCGGCGGCGGCGGGAAAGTGAGCGGGGAGGGGAGGGGGAGCGGGGGGCGGGGCCTCGGGGAGGGGCGGGGCTTAAAGGGAGGGGTGGGGCTTTGAGGGAGGGGGCGGGGCCTGAGGGAGAGGAGGGCGCGATGGGGGAGGGGGAGGGGAGGGAGGGGGTGAGGACGGGGGCGGGGCTTGGACAGGGGGCGGGGTTATGAGGAGGGGGCGTGGTTAAGGAAGGGGGCGTGGTTAGGTAGGCCTGGGCTTGAAGGGGGCGGGGCCTCAGGGTAGGGAGAGGGAGGGGCTGCAGTGGGGGGGTGGGGGCGTGGTCATGGGGAGGGGCGGGGCTTGGGCGGAGGTACCGGGACTAGGGGCGTGGCCTCGAGAGTGGGTGTGGCTTGTGCTTGAGGGGGCGTGGTCTATGGGTTAGGGGCGGGGCTTGTGGGGTGATCTGGGTGGGGGTGGGACTTGGTTGGGTGGTGCGGGGAGGGGGGGTGGGCGGGGCTTAAAGGGTGGGGGGGCCAGGGGAGAGGCAGGGGGTGGGAAAGGGGGCGGGGCCTCAACGGGGCGTGGCCTAAGAGAGGGCGGGGCCTAATTGAAGGCCATGGGGTGGGGCCAGGGAAAGGGGGCGTGGCTTGGGTTTGAAGAGGCGGAGCTTAATGCGTTGCGTGGTTTGATGGGGAGGGGCTTAAAGGATGTGGGCGTGGTCTGAGGGAGTCAGGCAATAAAGAGGCGGGGCTTATGGAACGAGGGGGCGGGGCTTAACCGCATGAGGGCGTGGCTTAGGGACCAAAGGGGTGGGGCTTAACCAAACCTGGATGTCTCCTAGGCACAGTGGGCGTGTCCTTGCCGGAAGGGGGCGTGTCCTCCGCAAAAGGGGCGTGTCCTCGGCTGAAGGGGGCGTGTCCTGACCAAAAGGGGCGTGTCCTGGTCAGAAGGGGGCGTGTCCATGTCGGGGGGCGGGGCCGTGTCCCTGCTGTGCCTGGCGGCGGGCTCGGGGCTGCCGCTCTTCTGCCGCCCGCCCCGCCCCCAGGTGGGAGGCCCCGCCCCTTTTCTCCCTTTGACCCCGCCCCCTTTGTGATAAGCCCCGCCCCCTGACCCGCTGGCCACGCCCCCCAGGTGCCGTTCCCGGTGGCGGGGGCCCTGCACGCGGCGCTGCTCTACGGCCACGCGGCCGGGGCGGGGCTGCGGGGGGCGGCCACAGACGGCGCCCACGTGGCCTGGAGGGGCTTCCACAGGTGGGCGGGGCCTGGAGGGGGCGGGGCCTGGAGGGGGAGGGGCCTGGAGGGGGAGGGGTTTAAAGGGGGAGGGGCTTGAAGGGGTGGGGATTGAAGGGGGAAGGGGGTATGGGGGGATAAGGGGGGTGGGAGGGGGCTAAATGGGCGGGGTTTAAAGGGGGAGAGGGCGTGGCTTAAGGGGGTGTGGTGCAAGGGGGCGGGGCTAAAGGGGGGCTTAAAGGGGCGGGGTTTGAAGGGGTGGGGGCTAAAGGGGGCGGGGCTTAAAGCAGGAGGATGTGGGGCAAAAGGGCAGGGCTTAAGGGGGTGTGGCTTAAAGGGGAGGGGCTTAAAGGGGAGGGTATTGAGGGGTGGAGGGGCGGGGCTTAAAGGGGCGGGGTTTGGGTGGGGTCAAACTTGGGCGTGGCTTAAATGTTGTGGGGCTACTTGTGGGCGGGGCTTAAATGGGTGGGGCTAAAGGCAGGTTGGGGTTAAAGGGGAGGGGCGTAAGGGGGGAGGGGCCAGGGGCGGGGCTAAATGGGCGAGGGGAGGGGCCAGGGGCGGGGCTAAATGGGCGAGGGGAGGGGCTTGTGGGGTTGGGTGAGGCTAGAGGGGGCGGGGCTATGGGGTTGGGGCAGGGTTATGGGGTGGGGGCGTGGCCATTGTGGGGGCGTGGTCATGGTGGGGGCGTGTCCCCAGCTGGCCCCGCCCCCAGCGTGACGCTGATCGCGCTGAGCTCCGAGCCCGGGGCCTCCGAGAGCCGCCTGGGGCAGCTGCTGGAGAGAGCGTACGGAACCATGGTGAGCACCAGTACGGACCAGTACAGACCAGTACAGACCAGTAGGGACCAGTACAAACCAGTAGGGATCAGTACGGACCTGCAAGGACCAGTATCAACCAGTACAAACCGATAAGAAACAGCATAAACCAGTATAAAGCAGTAAAAACTAATATGAGACAGAGAGAACCAGTATAAACCCAACC
This sequence comes from Aythya ferina, assembly GCF_964211825.1. Classification (NCBI taxonomy): domain Eukaryota; kingdom Metazoa; phylum Chordata; class Aves; order Anseriformes; family Anatidae; genus Aythya; species Aythya ferina. The sequence goes on from NW_028180761.1 coordinate 14,893, forward strand.
AGTATAAACCAGTTTAAACCAGTATGGACTGGTATAAAGCAGTAGGGACCAGTACAGGCCAGCAGGGAGCAGTAATAACCAGTACAAACCATTAAGAACCAGCATAAACCAGTATAAAGCAGCAAAAGCTAATGTAAGACAGCAAGAACCAGTATAAACCAAACCAGTATAAACCAGTACAGACCAGTATGGGGTGGTATAAAGCCATAGGAACCAGTACTGACCAGTACAAACCAGTAAGAACCAGCACAAACCAGTATAAAGTACTAAAATTTAATGTAAGACAGAGAGAAACAGCACAAACCAAACCAGTAGGAACCAGTATAAACCAGTACAGACCAGTATGAGGTGGTACAGGACAATAGGGACCAGTACAGCCCACTGCAAACCAGTACAAACCAACAGAGACCAGTATGAAGCAGTTACAACTGCTACACACCATACCAGTATGAACCAGTATAAACCATTAAGAACCAGTATAAACCAGTACAAGTTAGTAAGATCCTGTATAAACCAGTAAGAACCAGTACAGACCAGTATGACCCAGGGCACCCCCCCAAATGGCCACCACAGGCTGCTGCTCCCAGTATAGCCCAGTGCTCCCAGTACAGCCCAGTCCCTCCCAGTTACCCCCCTCCAGTCCCCTCCAGTCCCTCCCAGTGCCCCCAGTTTGTGATCCCCATCCCTCCCAGTGCCCCCAGTCCCCATTCCCAGTCCCCCCTCACCCCCTCCCAGTCCCTCCCAGTCCCTCCCAGTTCCCCCCAGCTCCCTCCCAGTCCCCCTAGTGCTCCCAGTCCCCCTTCCCAGTGCTCCCAGTTGCCCTCCCAGTGCCCCCCCCCGCAGGTGCTGGTGCTGGGACTGGACGAACTGGTGCCAGTGCGCAACCCCGAGCGGCTCAAGAGGGAGCTGAGGGTACTGGGGGGAGCTGGGAGGGACTGGGAGGGACTGGGAGGGCACTGGGGGAACTGGGAGGGTACTGGGGGGGTACTGGGAGGGTACTGGGGGGTACTGGGAGGGACTGGGAGGGTATTGGGGGGTACTGGGAGGGCACTGGGAGGGACTGGGAGGGGACTGGGGGGGACTGGGAGGGACTGGGAGGGTATGGGAGGGCACTGGGGGAACTGGGAGGGTATTGGGGGGGTATTGGGGAGACTGGGAGGGTATTGGGGGGGGACTGGGGGAACTGGGAGGGTATTGGGGGGGTACTGGGAGGGTACTGGGGACACTGGGAGAGTATTGGGGGGTTACTGGGAGGGACTGGGAGGGCACTGGGGGAACTGGGAGGGTATTGGGAGGGTATTGGGGGAACTGGGAGGGTATTGGGGGGGTAGTGGGAGGGACTGGGAGGGCACTGGGGGCACTGGGAGGGTATTGGGGGGGCACTGGGAGGGCACTGGGGGAACTGGGAGGGTATTGGGGGGGGACTGGGAGGGGACTGGGAGCACTGGGGCGCTCTGCTCTGTCCCTGGGGGTTCCTATGGGGTCCCTATGGGGTCTGGGGGTCCCTGGGGGTCCTTATGGGGTCTATGGGGTCTGGGGGTGTCTATGGGGTCTGGGGGTCTCTGTGGGGTCTGGGGGTCCCTATAGGGTCCCTATGGGGTTTGGGGGTCCCCATGGGATCTATGGGGTCTCTATAGGGTCTGGGGGTCCCTATGGGGTCTGTGGGGTCCTATGGGGTTTATGGGGTCCGTATGGGGTCTTTATGGGGTCTGGGGGTCCCTGGGGGCCCTTATGGGATCTATAGGGTCTCTATGGGATCTGGGGGTCCCTATGGGGTCTGTGGGGTCCCTATGGGGTCTGGGGGTCCCCATGGGATCTATGGGGTCTCTCTAGGGTCTGGGGGTCCCTATGGGGTCTGTGGGGTCTCTATGGGGTCTATGGGGTCTCTACGGGATCTTTATGGGGTCTGGGGGTGTCTATGGGGTCTGGGGGTCCTTATAGGGTCCTTATGGGATCTGTGGGTCTCTATGGGGTCTGGGGGTCTCTGTGGGGTCTGGGGGTCCCTATGGGGTCTATGGGGTCTCTATGGGGTCTGGGGGTCCCTGTGAGCCCTTATTGGGTCTGGGGGTCCCTATAGGGTCCTTATGGGGTCAATGGGGTCTCTCTGGGGTCTATGGGGTCCCTATGGGGTCTTTGGGGTCTGGGGGTCCCTATAGGGTCCCTCTGGGGTCTATGGGGTCCCTATGGGGTTTGGGGGTCCCTGGGGGTCCCCGTGGAGTCCCTGTGGGGTCTGTGGGGTCCCCATGTGTGTCCCCCCCCCCCCCAGCGCTGTTTCCCCCTCCTGGACTCGCTGCTGGTCCCCGCTGACAGCCTGGGGGGGGGGCGCCTGCCCCGGCCCCCCCCGGGACCCCCCCAGCACGAGCTGCAGGTGGGGGGGGCAAAAAGGGGGGGGGGGCACGGGGGGGGGCCAAAAATTGGGGGGGGGGTCTTGGGGGGGGTCCCAATAAATTGGGGGGGTCCTGGGGGGGTTCCCATCATTGGGGGGGGGTCCCAATGATTTTGGGGGGGGGGTCTCAGAGATGGGGGGGGTCCCAGGGGGGGTGTGGGGGGCTCCCAATGAATTTTGGGGGGGGTCTCCGAGGGGTCTGGGGGGGTTCCCAATGATTTTGGGGGGGGGGTCCCAATGATTTGGGGGGGGTCTGGGGGGGTCTCAGAGGGGTCCCAACAAAAGGGGGGGGTCCCAATGATTTGGGGGGGGTCTCGGGGGGGTCCCAACACAAGGGGGGGGTCCCAATGATTTGGGGGGGGTCTGGGGGGGTCTCGGGGGGGGTCCCAATGATTGGGGGGGGTCCCGGGGGGGTCTGGGGGGGGGTCCCAATAATTTGGGGGGGGTCTCTGGGGGGGGTCCCAATCATTTTGGGGGGGGGGTCCCAACACAAGGGGGGGGGGTCCCAATGATTTTTGGGGGGGGGTCTCAGAATTGGGGGGGGTCCCGGGGGGGGTCTCAGAAATGGGGGGGGTCCCGGGGGGGTCTGGGGGGGGTCCCAAAGATTCGGGGGGGTCTCTGGGGGGGTCCCAACGCCCCCCCCCCCCCCAGGAGCGCCTGCAGGGCTTTGCGCTGTGGGGGGGCTCGGGGCCGTGCTGCCTGCACGGGGGGGGGCCGGGTGCTGCTGGCGACCCCCCCGTGGCGGGCGCTGCCCCCCCCCGACGCCGCCCTCCTGGGGGGGCTCCTGGACGGCGCCCCCCCCCGCCACCGCCCGCGACCTGCCCCTCTTCCTGCCCCACGGCAGCCCCACGGTAGGAGCCCCCCCCCCCATAATTGCCCCCCCAGCCCCATAAGAGCCCCCCCCACCCCATAAGAGCCCCCCCCAGCCCCATAAGTGCCCCCCCACCCCCCAATTCCCCCCCATTACCCCCCAATCCCCCCCAATCCTCCCTAATTACCCTCCCACCTCCTAATTACCCTTAATTGCCCCCTAATTACCCCCCAATCCCCCCCAATTCCCCCTAATTACCCCCAATTCCCCCTAATTACCCTCCCACCTCCTAATTATCTCCTAATTACCCCCCAAGTACCCCCTAATTACCCCTAATCCCCCCCCAATTCCCCCCCCAGCCCCCCAACTCCCCCCAATTACCCTTAATTACCCCTAATTTCCCCCCCAGCCCCCCAATCCCCCCCCAATTCCCCCCTAATTCCCCCCAATCCCCCCTAATTTCCCCTAATTACCCTCCCACCTCCTAATTACCCCTAATTACCCCCCAATTACCCCCAATTACTCCCTAATCCCACCTAATTACTCCTAATTCCCCCCCAACTCCCCCCAATCCCCCCCAGTTCCCCCTAATTACCCCTAATTCCTCCCCCAATTACCCCCA
>NW_028180760.1:0-18565 GCF_964211825.1 Aythya ferina
TGGATTACAGACTAATGTGTTTCTTTTCAGCATTGGGATGTTTCTCTTCAGTGTTTATGTTCATCTGAAGCAATATTTCTGTCACTATCCTATTTCCCTGTTTTCTAGTCTCCTTCCTTCTTCATCAGTGTTGCAGTCATTTCACTTTGCATTTGCCATCTCTTGAAGCATTGAACACTTGGGTCCACAGCACCCTGATGCTTGTTTATGTCTAATCCTACTGATTTCAGTAATGCCATCGACATACTGTAGCACAGACCACTTCTAATAGTGCTAATAGTCTAATAGCTTCATTTGATGAGTTCACTCTATGAAAAACACGATGTCTTCCTCGAGCCCGTCATTTCATCAATGTCTGCTCAGAAGTTCTCAGCAAAGCACAGTTACTTTTAATTACATCTTGGCTTGCAGCACTGATCAAATTTATGACTTGTCCTACAATTTCTAATTTGCTGCATTTCAGTGTTTTGCATTTTGTAGTTTTATACAGATGCAACAGCCATTTTGACTTTCTGCTACTCACTGCAAGTCTAGCTGGAGTAGGCCAACAATAACAGTACACTTAAAGATAGCAAATATCATTAATCCAAATATGTTTGCTAATGTTCAGTGTCAACAGCATAAACTAAGGAGACTAATGCAAGATCGACCAACAGTCATATTGCCCAGCTCATCTATTATCATTAATGTCCAGGTAAGGAACATGATGAAAAAAAATAAGGTTAATCCTGTGTATTTTTATTCTTCCACCAAACACTAATTCAAACCGATTGTTTGAAATCCCAGCCATTCTTTTCAAATATTCATAAAGTAATAATGTAAGTAATGTACAAGACTTGGTAGCTTGCCTATTAACTATAAAATGCTTAAAAATGTAATAAAGCATAGTTTCTATCTATATGGATATTTGATATGTACATTTACAGATATGCATATTCATGTATATTCTTAAATGTATATATACCTATCTTATTTAAAGTTAGTCTAAATCCTGAACTGGGTTACCTGCTGTACCTATATATTCTCAAAACAATTCTCCCTGTGATGAGTATATGAGATTTCTCTTTCTGTACTGTAGCAATATAGCAAATGTACTAATGAATAATAGTATTATACTGTAATCATAGAATGGTTTGGGTTGGAAGGGACCTTAAAGATCATTTAATTCCATCCCCCTGCCATGGACAGGGACACCTCCCACCAGCCCAGGCTGCCCAAAGCCCCATCCAGCCTGGCCTTGAGCACCTCCAGGGATGGGGCATCCACAGCTTCTCCGGGCAACCTGTACCAGGGCCTCACCACCCTCAGAGTAAATATTTTCTTCTTTATATATATTCTAAACCTACATATTTTTAATTTTAAACTGTTAACCTGTTGTCCTAGCTGTCACTAGATTCCCTGACAAGGAGTCCCTCCCCAGCTTTCCTGTAGGCCCCCTTTAAGTACTGGAAGGCCACCATAAGGTCTCCTTGGAGCCTTCTCTTCTCTAGGCTAAACAGCCCCAACTCCCTCAGCCTATCCTTGTAGGAGAGATGTTCCAGCCCTCTGATCATTCTCGTGGCCCTCCTCTGTACTCATTCTAACATGTCCATGTCCTTCTTGTGCTGGGGCCCCCAGAGCTGAATGCAGTGCTCCAGGCAGGGTCTCTCATGAGCAAAGTAGAGGGGGAGAATTGCCTCCTTCCACCTGCTAGCTACATCTCTTATGATGCAGCCCAGGACACGGTTGGCTTTCTGGGCTGCAAGCACACATTGCCGGCTCATGTTGAGCTTCTCATCAACCAACAGTCCCAGGGCCTTTCCTCAGGGCTGCTCTCTATCCACTCATTGTTCGGCCTGTATTCATATATTATTGATCTGTGTCTGCAACGCTCAATAAAAACAATAGATTTGTAATGAGCATAAGACTCTGAGATTACCTTCTCTAGCTGTGTATGTCACCCAGCACTTTGTGAACAATAAGGTGAGTAGCAAATGTCTCAAACTGAAACTATTTCATACTGCTGTAACTAGATGTTGTCCTTTTGTTATAGCAAGCTGTGAAATTGTCTACTTCCTCAACTTTCCCATTTTCAGTGATTTCATTGCTCCTTGAATCTCCTCTGTATTTTGTGCCCATTCACCCTCTTCCATCTACCTTGTTTACCCAGAGTTTCTAGGGTGCATCCATCTGGAAGACACGGGAGGATTGGGCGCTCAACTGGAACGCACCCTTCCTACTTTCAACACCATCTCTTACTTTGCTGCCAGTTCTCAGGAACCAGTTTTGTGTTTGTGTTATTATCCCAGACATATTTCCATAGAACTTAGCCATTGCCTACATTATGTACTGATGCCTCCAGGCTTTTTGATTTCTTCACCACTTTATACACTGCTTTTACTTCTTCAGCTTCCCCACAAGTCTTGAGTCACTTACGCTGTCCCTGTAAATTCTTGTCTTACTGCTTGTCCAACTTCTCCATGGTTGTTTAGTCCTCTCATAACTCCCTCCACACAGCCCAGGACCAATTATCAAGATGACATCTGGATTGCATATAGTTCTTTTTTTTTTTTTTTTCCTTTTTCTTCTTTTTTTTTCCTTTATTTTTTAATTTAATTTTATTTTTATTTTACCATAGCTATTCCCACTACTAATTCAGCTTAGCAAAGTGTGTACATCTTCATGAGGAAACCATATATTGTCAGCTGACAGATCTGTATCAGCCAACTTACTCATTCAGCAAGCAGGTTACGACAGCTAACATAGGCTGAAGTAAAAATCATAAGATGCATGCTATAGCTTACCGGTATTAATAACATCTTTGCCCTGCTGCAAAAGTGTCAGCTGTATTTAAAAACTGGGATTGGACTGATTTCAAAAGGAGCTATCAGCAGTAAAGTCTGTATCACGCGGTGCTCGTGCAACAGAGCTGGTGATATATCACATGATCAGGTAGTGTCTTTTGTGGAGTTTTGGAAAAATGGTTCAAGAAAGGCCTATAGCAATGCTTTCCCTTTCCAAACTTCATATTTAAATACTCACTAAGCTATCAACTGTTTTCCAACTTTTGTGTGTTCAGTAACAAAGAAAATAAGTTTTTGATGTAATGGAAAACACCATTAACAGGTTAATTTTCAACTTTGCCTTGAACTTCTTAAATGACTGATTAACTTACTTCCTGACAGTTTATAGAAGAAATGAGGGTTGTAAACAGGACTGCTTACTTCTTTCTTATCACCTAAGTATCTGTTTAATTTATTCATCACTTACACAGTAACTGCCCCGAAACAATGCACAGTGAAGTGCTTCTAACCATGAGCTCCACAAAGCCATCCACTAGAATTGGGATAAAGGCCAAGAAACCACTAAGTCCTCCTCAAGCCTTAAAAAACATAGCCTGCAGTTCAAGTGGTGCTTGGTGCTTTCCACTATTCTATATTTCTATGATTCTATGATCAAGTGAGTCACTTTTAGTGTCCCATGAGCACGATGCTCCTGACTGAATGCTCTGGATAGGGCCTTGCTATAGGCCTATCAACTAGGAGCGAGAAGGGAAAATGACTTAGGAGTTTGCATTACAATCATCTAGAAGCAGAAATGTACAGCCCCTTCCTAGCTTGGCTGTGGTTTAAAACAAGGTGGTCTTACTGAGGAGGCATCACTTTCTTTAGCCCATGTCACAAAGAAGCAACCAGGGAGCTCTGTCCTGCTGAGCCCCCATAAGCTCATCACAGGCCACAGTGCTAAGGCTCACTGCTGTGCAGTGCAAAAGGCAGAGCAGGGAGGGATGGGGCAGTGTTTGTACCCAGCCACCTTTTGTTTCTGAGCCCAAACAAGCAGCTTCTCATGATTTTCCAGATCAGCCAAGAGAGCACTCAGGAAAAGTCCAGAATAGGGCCTGAATTCAGTATCAGATGCAAAATATGTCTCTGATCACCAAGCATTCAGCCAACACCACTGTCACAGAGCTGGTTTGACAAAAAAAAAAAAAAAAAAAAAAGTAAAATTGGAAGGCAGAGGTTGAATATAAAGTAATGTTAACTCTCAGAAAACTCTCAGGAACTCTCTACTTCAAATATTTAATATATGGGTCAAATATTGAATATATATATATGACCCACTTCTGTGCTCTCCTTGATACCTTTTAAAAAGTTAGTGAAAAGATATATGAAGGATTTTATGAAGGTTAACCCCTGCCAAAAGACAAATATGTCACTGAATTATTTGACAGCAAAGGGAAAATGATAGCTGTCTGTGTAATATGGTCCTCATCATTAAAATTACCTGCTATATAGTAGTGTCACTGTGTAGCAAAACCGCTTTCCATGTATTTGAGGCTGGCCGTGTTAATAAAAATCTTTTTGTTTGCACCTGGTGTGTGGGATGTGGGTTTACTACTCTGAAAAGAAATTCCTTCTCATAGTGTAATTCTCTGATCTGTATAACGATATTTTTGGGAAGTATAAATGAAGTGGAAGTATCAAGCAAAAGACACAAGAGTCTTTTTAGAACTCCTCTTGGTCTTTACATAGAATATCAACAACGTTTTATTATCCTTGGTGACCTTTGCTTGAGATTTGGGAAGTCTACAGAAAAGCTCAGATGCCAAAGTTTGGTGTGGCATTTATCACAGTTGCAGAAGGAAAAAGCAACATGAGAAGCATCTGAGGAGGAAAAAAAAACAGACTGCTGTCACTGTTGAAAGTGATGATGCATACTCAATACCCTGCGTGATTGCACGTCACCAAATGGCATAATGTAAGACCAGAGAGAGGAGACATATGCTTCTTCTTAAGAAAGGAGGCCAAGAAGGGCCAGAGCATGAAGGCAGCCAAGAATAAAGCTAGAAGTTGGCATCTCAGAAGCCTGAAGACCACATATGTCTGTGAAACCACGTGCAGAGCCCACAGGAGTCAGCTGAGTTTACTCAGGAACTGGAAGCAGAATAGCTGCTTCAGTGTGGTGCTGAGCCCAGGCTGAATAGGTCTGCTAAAAATCAGTGCCTACCACTGTAAGGACGACACATTATTAAATCTGTGGCATTCTTTGGGGATTCTTCATGGCACGAGGTTGCGGGAGCTCAGTCAGTGGTAGGACAGATGTTCCTGCACCATGTTCACCGAGCAGGGCAGATGTACTATAAGAAGCAGTAAATTTTCTTTGGAGACCAGAGAAGAAAACTTGATGGAGGCTACTTCAAGTTAATTCTCCTCACTACTGCAGCAAAGGAACCGCTTGCTATTTCTGTTCTTGCTCCAGATTTGTTATTCCACGATTGCACTCACAGACACTGCCTCCAAGACGTTGCTGTCTTACAGCTGCTCGCATGGCGGCTAGTTATGGCTGAATTAATTTCACAGCCTTTTCAAAATGCATTTTTCAAGTGTTGTGTGATCCTTCTAAAATGTTATGGTAATCTGTTAAGTAGCACTGTACAGTTTGGACTCTGAACTTTTTTTGCTAGATGCGATGTTTGTAGGTTTCCAATTAACTAAAAATTAAGCATTAACTGGAATACCATAATTGAAAAAAGTATGAAAACGTTTTAATTATTTTTTACAATTAGAAATTAGTAAGTAAGTGCTGGTAATTAGCTCCCATAAAGTTGTACCTTGTCTTTCTTTCTAAACATTCGTAATGCCTAAGGCCTTTCTCAAAATCACTCAAGCGCGACAATTTCTTTCAGCCACATTAACTTTCTGTAGCAAGTGTTACTGAACTTGTTCAAGTATAATTTGCTTATGTTATGTCTTTTTGCTTACTCACATGACTGAAGTACTTTCCTCTCCGCACAGTGGCATTACTAAGTCCCCGGGTTACAGAGAAACATGCTAGGAATACAGATCATAGCTTTTATATTTTGTTTTTGTGGGCTAGCGGCCGCGATTGCTGCTACTGCATCGAATGAGTGGAAGGTCACCAGCCGAGCATCTTCTGTTATCACCGCAACCTGGGTTTTCCAGGGCCTTTGGATGAACTGTGCAGGCAACGCGCTGGGTGCTTTTCACTGCAGACCTCACCTTACTATCTTCAAAGTGGAAGGTACGTGCAATTTAACTGGAATGTGTGGAGAGTGACGTGCGTTGCAAGACAGGAGCCCGAGGAGAGAAAGATTATTTTGGCTTCTGCAAGAGATTGTGATTAAAGCATTGTTACGAATGGAAGTAAGGGGTAGTGCAGGCAGAATATCAGAAACAACTCTGTAGAAGTGATATGTATTTCAGGAAAGACAGTAAGCTCTACTGTGCAGTTGGTAACGTGAGATAAGCGTACTGGACAAAGTGCCAGTAAATACACTATCAGCAACAAGCCACTGTTAGCAGAGAGATGGACCAAACTGTCCTCCAGCACTAACTTCCACGCAAAATAAGTATGCTGCTTGCTTGTACGGGAGGGGGGAGAGGAGGAAAGATAGTAAAATCTGTGATAGCTGTCAGTACTTCTTCATATGCACGGAAACTCGATAGCAAAGCACTACATCTGCGAATACCATGCAAATATTCGTGCTGGAAATTAAGGGCATGTGTCTGTGCTCGCTGTGTCACAGGCTAATATTTCAACTTTAGTTTTCTAAACTTCTTGTTTTCTATTTGTTGTTAAGCCCTGAGGCAACAGGAAAAGTAGTGTTCACAGTGAAACTGTGCCTAACCACATCTGAGGGCAAGGGGAGAGGGACTGCTCTTTTCTGGATGTAGTCAGTGTGTGAGCATGAGGAAGTCAAGCTAGGGTAGGAAAAAAATGGGCTAAGACACTGGTATTTTAGGGAAACAGAACAGAAATCCGTCCAAGACAGAACCAGCCATACAAAGCTCTTATGAGACCACCAAGATGCATGATTGTAAGATGCAAACCATCAGTGGGTGAATGAGGCACAAAATGTGTTGTTCCATGGTTTTTGCCATAATACACAAACAGGGCCATGCACGCACACACACACCCCACACACACACGTGGAAACATGGAAATGTGAGGGGGTTACAGACCCACGCCTTCTCTTGCCTCTCACCCCCTGCCACATCAGGCTGCGTGCTGGGGTACACAGATTGACTCCAACATGTTACAGAGGATTTTGACATAAAACTCAGCATCAGTTTTGTACACGTTTTACTATGCTCTGCTCCACACCATCACAAATCACACGTGAGAGATCTGTGTGCATAAGAATACCTGTATGTTGCTTCAAGAATGCTGGTCACCAGGAACTAAAAGGCATAGAAACTCAAACCTCCTTTGCTTTAAATGTAAATATTATCCCTTTGCAAATAACAATTCACACATTATTTTTACTGAGATTTAAAGGAAAAAAACAGTGATTATTCTTTTCAGGCACACATCTTCAAATTTGTTTAAAGCAATGTAAAGTACTTTGGTAACTAGAGACTTCCATTATTGCTATTATAATTCATACAAAAGCTGCTCTCAGAATTATCAGCTGCACTCCATTTGCCACTTGTGTTCTGTATCGTTACTATTATTTTGACCGCTGGCAGACTGAAACTTGAATAAACAAACTACACATCGGTATGTGTATACCCCTTAAATATATACTTAACCATCTGAGTAAGATTTTGCTTATTTGCTCTTTTGGGTAATATAGGCAAGAAATTCGCAGCAAATTAAAGTAGCATGAGCTTGTTAAAATAGGAGGGTAGCACGCAGCTGAACTGACATTTAGGAAGTCTAATTTTAACTTGCCAGCGCAGGCAGTAGCAAAGGGTAGTGTTACACGTAGCATAAACACTACTGGGAAAAACTGAGGTATTTTGTTTGGAAAACCTGCTAAACATAAACTCCTGGTAATCCAAGGAAAACAGGAGTTCAACAGGGAAAGAGCTTTGCACTCTCACTTTGTCCTACATTGTAAAACAATAAAATGCTCGTACTGAAGAAGTAATGAAGTACCATCTGTACTCAGACCCTCAATATATCATCATCATTGACTTAGAGACTTCAGGCAGGGCTGGCAAAATAATTTTTTTTTGTACTGCACCTTTATGATTTTATGGAATCTACTTGCAATTTGTCCTGCAGCCAAAGATAACTCTGTTACACAAGCTCCTGCTGCACTCCTACCCATCTTTAGGCTACCCTACTGCCTCACCAAAAAAAAAAAAGTAGTGAATAGTATAGGTCGCTGATACTCCAACACAGATTCATTTGATCATCAAAGTTTTGATTGCATTTTTCAGGGTCTTTTGCAGTAAAGGCTTCTATTCAACCTCTATGAAGCTTTAAGATTTTTTCCCCTAGAAAAAAAAAAAATAATAATAAAAGAAGAACGAGAACAAAACAGACTCCAAAGGTCTTCCTCAGAGCAGTACCACCCTGCTGTCCTTGGCAGTGAGCGGGTATATTCCAGAACTGGCTTTCAGCTAAAGGACCAGTTGTGCTGACAGGAGCACAACCAAGGCAAGAAGATCTCAGCGTGTACAACCCAGCCCACCTACAAACCTTGAGGGCTTCTTGTTTTTTGAAGCCTGAGTTAACACAGCCACACGGCTAGGAGTACCCCAGCTAGCTGGGCTGTTGCTGGATGTACTTGTACGTGTACAGCCGGGGTAATCAGCTGCAGTGACTGAAACATGAGGATGAAAGATCCTGGAGGAGTATGGAGTATTCACTGTAGCACAAATATGCTGTAGCTACAGTCATTTATGGTGATGTTTGTGGGAAGAGGCAATATCTTTCATTAAATCAACTGCTTTAGAAGTGTGCAACAAAGTCATTCACCAGATCTGACACAAATATAGCAAACTTCAAGCTGAATATTACCTGGGAACATTGTCTCCACAGTTAGCTCGATTGCGATTATCAGTGCACCATATATACTTCTGTATATACTTCTATATATCAAAACCAAGTGACCATCACTCATAGGCATAAATTCATGCAGTCAATTAATGCCATAAACTAAAGCTAACGGAGAGAATAGTGCTTTATGAAACCACTAACCTCTGATTAACCTCTCAGTCCTTACCAGTAAATAAGACCCACAAAGTACCTTCATCAAAGGGAGAGCCCGGGAACTAAGACCACTAACTCCATTGGAGCCAGGACGTCAATAAGATACAAATTTTATGGCAGAGCTTCCACCCACCCTGTCTCCCACTAGGTCTTCAATGCTCCATGGGCAGTAGTCACCTCTCTTCTCCTTCCTCTTGTGCTTATCATCCTGAATTCCTATACACCAGAATTCTTCAGATTTGTCCCCTTTCCTCCTTCCCTCATCAGCTGGGGCAGCTACTGTGTTTCTCCAAATAATTAGCTCAGCATTTGTCACGCTAGCCTACGGCACTGTTTCATGACTCCTCTGCGCTCTCTGTCTCCCTGTGCCATGCGTCCAGGCAGGCGTACCACAAAGCAGAAGAAACGTGCTTCCTTCAACCTCTGCTTGTGTGAGCCTCAGATCTTCTGCTGACGTCTCTTGGTCTTGCCGGTGCTTGTTTTAGCGGGGCCAAGTGGTGCAAGCAGTGCCTGTACCAAAAGGACGATGCCCAGGCCCTCTGGGCCACGCAGGCAGGCAGACACAGAGCTGCCACTGCGTGATGATGATGATGATGTGACACATCCAAGGGGTGGAAGGAAGCTGAAACACGACAACTGCTGTCGCAGCAGTACCCCGAGCAGCCTCGCTTGGCTGGGGTGAGGGCTGGGGCTGCAGCTTCGTGCTTTGCTCCCTGCTCCCTGCTCCTTGCTCCCTTCCCTGCTCGCTGCCTGGCGGGACGCGGTCGTGCTCCTCTGCTCCTCTCTCCATGGTGCTGCAGGCGCAGCCCCGGCTCCTTCTCAGCCCCCGGCTCCCCCAGACCCCAGCTCGCCGGGCTGAGCTGTCCTCCTGCAGGGTCTGCTGCACAGGGAGTGCCGGACATGGGCTGCTTAGGAAAACAAGGTCAGAACTGCACTGGCAAAGTTGTGTGGAGGGAATGTGAGACAGAAGGAAGGAAGGAAGGAAGGAAGGAAGGAAGGAAGGAAGGAAGGAAGGAAGGAAGGAAGGAAGGAAGGAAGGAAGGAAGGGAGGGAGGGAGGGAGGGAGGGAGGGAGGGAGGGAGGGAGGGAGGGAGGGAGGGAGGGAGGGAGGGAGGGAGGGAGGGAGGGAGGGAGGGAGGGAGGGAGGGAGGGAGGAAGAAAGGAAGGAAGGAAGGAAGGAAGGAAGGAAGGAAGGAAGGAAGGAAGGAAGGAAGGAAGGAAGGAAGGAAGGAAGGAAGGAAGGAAGGAAGGAAGGAAGGAAGGAAGGAAGGAAGGAAGGAAGGAAGAGAAAGAAAGAAAGAAAGAAAGAAAGAAAGAAAGAAAGAAAGAAAGAAAGAAAGAAAGAAAGAAAGAAAGAAAGAAAGAGAAAGAAAGAAAGAAAGAAAGAAAGAAAAAAAAAGAAAGAAAGAAAGAAAGAAAGAAAGAAAGAAAGAAAGAAAGAAAGAAAGAAAGAAAGAAAGAAAGAGAAAGAGAGAGAAAGAGAGAAAGAGAGAGAGAAAGAGAGAAAGCAAGAAAAGAAAAGAAAAGAAAAGAAAAGAAAAGAAAAGAAAAGAAAAGAAAAGAAAAGAAAAGAAAAGAAAAGAAAAGAAAAGAAAAGAAAAGAAAAGAAAAGAAAAGAAAAGAAAAGAAAAGAAAAGAAAAGAAAAGAAAGAAGGATCAAGACCTCACATTTGGGAATGAAGATCGTGAGACATGGCCACAACTCCCCCCAGATGCTTATGGCTTTTTTCCAAGGTACTCTCTGTTTCCCATTAGGCAGAAGGGTCAGTGTTTGGACTGTCTGAAATGTTTGTTCCGGCACAGACTCTCGTGTACCCAGAACAACAGGACATTTAATCTTTGTTCTCCACTCTCACTGCTTGCTCCTCCATGGCAGCAAGCCGCTTTCCAAGCTCCTGTCCTCAGTCCTGACATTAGATAACTGGGTCAGGTGAGATAGCTTTGAACACACTGTGTCCCTAAAGAAAGCTGGTAACACCCTAGAGGTCCCAAGATGTTGTGCTAACACACAGCAAATGGCTTGGGACATCTGTTATGCATTGCGTGTTACTGCATCTCCCCTCAAAGTGAAGGAAGAAAGTGAGTTAAACAGTTCAACCTAGGTAGGAGACGGCTTGAGAAATAATGGGCCTTGGTCGGGTGGTTTCAAGTAAGGCAAGGAATTGATTTGGATGCAGTAGGGCCACTCAGAGCAGAGCATGTATGAACAGGAGGAGGCAGCTTGTGCCCAGTACCCAAGACATTTGCCCCCAGGGATCTCCAGCAGCAGCTTAGCAGTAGATCCAGAGCAAAGCCCAGGGCTTCCTTGTGGGTGGAAGGTTCCAGAGGAAACATGCAGAGCCAGAACAGCTCTGTGAAGCCTGGATTTTTGGATCTCAGAGCTGAGGCATTGAAGGATAGAGATTTTGAAGTGGTTCAGAAGGAATCCTGCTGCCAATTTTGTTTTCTCTTCTAGCCTTTTGTTTCTAAGATTTTAATCTATAAGCTCTGAAAAAATCATAATCTAAACCACAATGAATCACTGTTTACTGTGATTTACCATGAAGACTGCCTGGCACTGGCTAATTAGTTGAACCAGAATGGTCCAGGGCTGTGGGGCAGACTGGAAGGAGCTGTGCCTGCTGGGGGGGATCTGCAGCCACAAACATACATAAAGAGGGTCCAAGACCTGCAGGGCCAGGCTGTGTGGGACCAGGTGGAAAGCACTGGAGGATTTCACAGCCAGCTGCCTGTTTTGGAGGAAAAGCTGACCCTTGGCTTACATAGGACAGACGCTGATATTGCTTTAAAATTTGCAGGATTCCAGGAGAAGATAAGGCCCTGCAGAACAGACTCCTTTTTAGCTCTTGTTTATACCTGGAAATTTGGCAGCATCTCTGCAGTCGTGTTTTTGTGCTACGAGCCATCTACCTTCCCACCTCTGTACATGGGCAGAGGTTAAGGTGCTGAGCATCTTTCGCACTTTTGTTAAGAACTGGGCAAAAGCAGTGCTTCTTGTGCTTCTCTTCAGTTATCCTTACTCTGATGGATTTGGGACAGTCCCCCAGACGTGGTCTTCACTTGCAGAAAGTCAGCGGGGGAGTCTGGGAAGTGCTGCTAGTTGCCAGCGTATTTTCCATGCAGCTGGTGCAGGGATGGGAATGCAAAGGTTGTTATTGGGGCATTAATAACAAAGCTCTTTCATCTTCTAATACACACGCCAGAATAGATTGCTATCTCTGCTTTGCTTTCAGTTTTCTTTGATTACTCCTACATAGCAGCAGAGAGTGTACTGCAAAATGAATAGGTCTCTGCAGCAATTGGTTTGCAGCCAATGTCTTAAAATACCTCTGTTCAAACAGGTTTGTTACCCTGGCCTGCCTTGGGAGCACTGAGGTGGGTGCAAGGAGCTTTCCTATAGCATGCACTGGGGATTGTAGGGCCCATTCTTTCCACATATTCTCTTCTATATTTTTTGGCAATCATGCAACACCCAGAGCTTCACTTGAAGTCATGGTGATGCAGTTCATCTCCTTTTTGAAAGTCCCTGCAGCAGGAGGGGAGAGGAAACCTGGCAAAAATAGCCATGGTAGATGGATGGGAGAGAAGACACTGCATTGCAAACCATTAAAGCTTCTGGTTTTGGAATTCACATTGCTGAGATGTAAAATCTGGAGCCTTCTAGCACATATGACACTTACAGGGAGTAGTGGAAAGGGGGTGAGAGAGGCTGAGCAATGAGCAGCCTGGGACTGGGCATGTGGGAATGAGTGCAGCCAACAGTGAGGAGAACAGAAACTGCAGAGATAATAAAATCTATGTGCATAAAAATCTCTGCTGTGGACACCACATGGAGCTGGCTGGGCAGGTGTGAGTTAAATGCCAATTTGGTAGAGAAAACAAATCTCTACAGAGACAAGAGGGGTATAAAATTCCTGAGTGTCAGTGTTATTCTGTGTTTCATGGCACTTACACATAGTTTTCCAGTGCAAGATGCCAGATGAGTGCAGCCATTTCAATGGAGCTGTGCTTGGGGTATTCCTCTCCACAGCCCACATGCATCGAGTCCTACAGTGCCTGGCTTTCCCTGTAACCCTTCCCTGGACTGGATGCCATGATGCTCTCGAGGCTGGTCACTGTATCCTCTCGGGTGGCTCGCTGACGTGAATGAGAGCAAAGGTTTGGAGCAGAGGTGTTACCAGGGGTGTTACCAGGAACCCAGTGCTTCTGCGTGGCTTCCCCTCCCGGGATGTATTTCCTACCACAGGAAATCACTCTGATGGCTGTGCCATAAAGCAGGGCTTCGCCGTGTGCAGGGACACTTTCTTCGCCACTCTGCACATTTCACTCCATGGCCTCACTTCTCCAGAGCAGCCACGCAGCTGCTCATGGCTCTGCTGACCTGGGGTGCAGGTGGTGAGGCAGAGGTGTGTTAAAAAACACATATATTCAAGACAAAATTCAAGTCACAACACCAAGCATTCCAACTTTCACCAGTTTCTCTACTAACAACAAACCAGCACAGTCTTTCTGTCAGAGAGAAATGAACCAAGAGGCATGAGGCAAAATGAAGGAGACGTCAAAAAGAGCCACTTAATGGCACAGATAATCATCTGAGCAGATATCTGCCAGAATCTGTTGGTGTACAGACCCTACCTGCTGGCATTTATCTGGGCAGGATCACTCAGGAACAAGGGTGGTGGCTAAGTAGGATGGGCCTGTAGCACAAGGTGGCCTTTCTATGTTCATGCAGTGCACGGGACTGACAGGGGATGAGCAAATGTGCTGGCCTGAAGAGACAGCTGGAAAGCCAGATTCTTGTTCTGCTACTACTGTGGCTTTATATGGGATGCTGGGAGACACCTTTGTCTACCCAAATATTAAAGAAATCTAGAAATTAAACATTTGTGGCCTAAATTCAGCACAGCACGTACTTGAATTTAGCCACATGTGGTCTCCTGAGAACCTTTTGTTCATCTCTTACCTTAAATAACTTGGTCACCTAGATATTCGTCTTTTAAATTAAATAAAATGGATTGGAAAAAATGTAAAAAGCAGAGGTATTGAAGACCAGGTCTGACACCCTACAGCCAAAATGAGAAGCAAAACTGAATATTTGATGAGTTTTAGGAATTTGTTTTCCCAATAATATATATATACATGCTGTTTTTCTATTGGGTTTACTCTACCAACCTTTATACTCGCTATTATTTCTGTATCCATGAAACACCAGCTAAGATGTATGGCTATTTTTCTGCAGCTATCAGTCAGATGTAAAGGGATGTCTTGGGCTTATACTCCGTGACACCGTAAATGTGTTCAGGGCAACGCACACTGCTCCGCATTTCCAAAGGAAACGAGGGCTCAGAAGTTCTAAGTTTCTGCCGCAGATGGAAATCCGCCAAAATATTCTTTTATTTGGAGACTGCCTTTTCCTTCTTCACAAATGAATGTATAAACAATAACACAAAGTATCACATAAAAGCCTTTCTATTGATATTTCGTCCTGGAAGCAGCAAAAGCAGAAACCCGACCTCAGCCACTAAGAAACAGTGAAAGTGACTCACTGCCCATATCTCAGCGCCGTGCTTAGCTGGGCTACCAGGAAAAACAGCCTCTCCAAAGGCACAAACAGCTTCTCTGCTACAAACCCACCGCAAACCCAAGCAGCTGCCCACGGCTGGCATCCCACCCCATGCAAGCATCCCACTACATGCTGGGCCCAGAGTCAGCCATGCTGTTAAAAGCAGATGTGGTTATCTCACAAAGTGGTGAAGAGAGGCAATTTAATCAACTAAGTAATAGTTAATGGCATCTGGCTTTTCCATAGCATGTTTTTAATGGCCATGTTCCAGCTTACAAAACTAATTATATGATTATATCCCAGCAAAGCCAATGCAACAGACAATTTTACTTTAATTTGCACCACCTTTCAACGTTTTCATGCTGCGAGTAGTTTTGTTTTACTCAGTGGCTATCATAAAACCTCTAATCTCATGATTACTTAATATCCTCTCTAGAAACATGGTGGTTCATGCTTAGTCTTCACAAAAATTCAGTATTTTTAAGTGTCAGCTTTTATTAAGTCATAACTCTTGTGCTTCCATGTGCAGCAAGGCCCAGTCCCCCTTCCAGCAGACCTGTTTTTTTCTGGCTGGGACCCAAGAGGCCTTTTCACCCTCATGAGTACCTCCAATTTCAGATCGAAGGTCCCTGCAAGAGCAAAAGCCAAAGCTTCTTCAGTTTTTCTGATAAACTGGGTATCATCTTGCCAACCTACAAGATCTCCACATCAGCTGTAGCCAGAGGTGGGATTTGTTGACATGCCAAGGTGATGCCACCTGGCCAAAAAAATAACACACCAGATCAGAAGCCACCCAGTGTCCTAGCCAGAGCTTCACCAGAGCCGGGGACAGGATGTAACTCGAAGGCAGAGAATTAGTTTTCCTCCCTGGCCAGGGTTTGGGTCAATTCCTGCTGAGTCAGGAGCTCAGATGTGCTGTGGCCCTGGCCAAGTGCCAGCAGCCAGGACTTCGTGCCCTGCTGTCCCAGCTCTGTTAGGGTCTGTGCACATCCGTGCTTGCTACAGCACGGTCTCTGCTGGCACCACAGCCTTCATCCTCTTTGTTTTATCCCCTTCAGCCCTCTTCTTCCAAGGGCATCTCCGTCACAGGGCTTCTTTGGTGTTTCTGGCTGACCCTGGGGTCTGGCAGCAAAGGCCACAGAGGAAACACCATATTAACAGTGCCCAGGAAGGGCTGGGTGGAGGGCAGGCCTCTGTTAGGTATCTGAGAGGGGTAAATCCTCCAGGAGCCACAGGGAGCCCAGCTGGGGTCCAAGCCGAGGTAGCCAAGGGCAAAGAAATAATCTACGGCTGTAAGCACGTGTTCCTAGAGGAGCAGGAGGCTGCGTACAGCCTTCACCCACGGCAGCATGGTTGGAGATGGTGACGGTCAGTGCCAGGGTATGGCAGGAAACAAAAGGGCCGTGCTTCTCCACATGTGCTTGTGCTTCCCTGTGCCTCTCGGTCACTTTCCAGACTGTGATACAAGAGAGGACTCACCTCTAAAAGGTCGATGGCTGTTTGGGTCTCTGCATTAGGATCTTCTGCACTGCCAAAGCCGTGCTTTGGCCTGGGGTTCATGATTTTGGAGCCCAGTTTTGCTGTGGCGCCCAGGTACTCCCCACAGCTCCGTCATGCTTTTTGACAGCACCTCAGGCTTTTCATTGCTCCCTGTCCTTTCTTACCTTGATAGCAAGCCACAGAGGAAGCCCAGACCATACCCATATCCCAACCTGCGGTTCCGCTAACTCACTTCCTAGGGGTGAAGCTCTCTTACCCTGGCTGGTGCTGGTGACCCCCGTGAGGGGCTGTGCTCGGTATGCTCAGGGAGACAAGCAGCAGGAGACACAGGCGGTCAGAAACAGCATCCTTCCTCACAGACAGAGGCTACCACCCCTGGGTGAACTCAAACATGTGGCGTGGTGGGCTGCGAGGGGGCCGGCTGCGTGTGGTGGGGAGTCCTTCCCCTCAGCACGCGGGGAGCCGGGCGCTGTCACGCCTGCAGCACAGGAACACGCGGAAACATTTCTAGCCAAGGTACTTAACACGAGCCTGTTTGCCAAGCGGCTTCGCTACCTTCTTTGGTTCAGAGAAATGTTTTTGCTCAAAGCAGAAAACAAGTGGGGGTGTTTCCCCCCGCCCCCCCACCCTTCCTGTCTGCAGAAGCAGACATCTCTGGTCTATAGTTCCTTATAAACAAAAGAAGGAGCTTTTGTGGAGCCTGTTGATAAGAGAGACACCACGCCATCACACGTCCCACAGGTTTTTATTATTATTATTATGTTTGCAGTAATATGCAAATGTTTGATCACTTTCTCAGGTCACTTGCTAGCTGCGCTGCAGCGTGGTGCTTGCTGAGGTTACTGGGGAGGCTTAGGGGAAGTCCCAGGGCAGATGAAGGCACAGCCGGGTTTTCTCAGCTATCTGCTAGGATTTGCAATCAAGCAGCAAGATCTGAGTGTGCAAGTACATCTCCAGACTCGCCCCACTCCTCATTCTTGGGAACAATTTGCAAGGAGATAAAACACTTGCAGCCGAGGGAAGCGAGCCCAGTGTGGAACTGCTGGGCCAGAGGGCAGGGAGGGAGCTCTTGACAAAGCAAATAGACCACAGCCACCCAAAATACATCAGCTTAATGGAAGCAGATCATTAGGAGGCACTGGAAACAAAAAAGGTCAGTAGCTTTGTCTGAAGAAAGAGCAGAGCCCCAGTCACAGCTGCTGCAGGGTGTCTAGCCACCATGAGCAAGCCCGTTATAGGCACCCCCGAAGTAGCACCAGCATGGGCCCCAGTGTGCTTAGGGTCCCTGACGCTGTGGGTGCAGGATTTTAGCTCAGTGGGTGTGATGGTACACCTGCGACGGGAAGTCCTGCACTGCACGGCCATTTCCAGGACATTCACCCCCTCCAGGCTGGTGCCAGAGGAGCTGTCTAAGCACAGCAGAGGAGTTGGCCTGGGCTCAGGGCAGAGACCATGTCTGGAGGAAGGCTGGAGGCAGAAGTTGTCTTAGCAAGGACGTGTACTCAGATCACTGCTCCCCCTTCCCCACTGCTCTTAGCTGGTAACATGCAGACAAGCTACTGGAAAGCAAAAAGCACGTTTGTGAGGTGCAAAGGCTCTGCCCTGAGCTGCTGGTGACATTTTTGCCCCCACCTTCAATATGGGAGAGATTGGGCCAAGCTCTCTGCTATCTCAGCAAAAGCTAACCACTTGACCAGAAGAAATTAGATCATTTCCAAAAACTTGTAGATTTCAACCCAAAGAATGTTGAAGGGGAAGCACTGGTGAACAAGGGAGAAGAACTAGAAAATGTAAGTCTTTTAGCACTTGGTTATTGCTTTAAAAGAAGAAGGAATGACAAGGAAAAGTCTGTTTCCAAACACTCATTTCTATTATACATGAGTCATGCAAAGTGATTTTTAGAGCCAGAGATTTTCTCACTGGCATTGCTCATTTTTCTCAGTAAGTGAAAGAAATAGCATTATTTTAAGGTCTGAAGTTCACTGGGTTACATCTGCTTTCACTCAGTTCTACCAATAGCAATATTTTCTAAATGGACCTGTTTGTTTTTTTTTTCTTCTTCTCTCAACATCTTTGCAGTCTTACTGTCTCCTTCATGCCACTAGCAAAGACAGGCTCGTAAATCAGTTCAGCCTTATGTCTGACCCAGTGCAGTTGCTCTAATAATGTTTGTATAATCTAACCCTTTCTCTACCTCAAATTATGTACTTTCTTCTCTCTAAACAACTTAATGGAAACTCAGCACTAAAAACAATCCCACCTGCTTCTGGCCAGCTCTTGGTTCTGTGTAGCTGGACCAACAGGGATTACTCCAATATCCAGGGTCATCTCAGTAAGGAGTCAGGCAAAGCATGTCATATAGATAGCACGCTGCTGCAAAATTAAATTAAAATAAAATAAAATAAAATAAAACAAATCAAAATGCAAGAGCCTGCCTGTCTCTACAATGTGAGAGTTTCTGCTCCCAGGCAGAAGCCTCTGCTGCAGTACTGTGTCCAGTTTGGGTACTACACTTTAAGCACCATGCAGAGCACTTGGAAATAACACAGATAAGCTCAA
>NW_028180759.1:0-18520 GCF_964211825.1 Aythya ferina
CATTGGGGTCAATGGGGTCAATGGGGGCAATGGGGTCATTGGGGTCAATGGGGGTAATGGGGTCATTGGGGTCAATGGGGCCACTTGGGGTCAATTGGGGCCATTGGGATCAATGGGTCATCGGGGCCAATGGGGCCATTTGGGGTCATTTGGGGCCTTTTGGGGCCTTTTGGGGCCGCCCCCACCTCGGCCACGTTCTTGCTGACGCGCGTCCCCATGTCGTAGCGCTCCTCGTCCACCCGCGCCACGCGGGCGTGCAGCTCGCGGCACAGCTCCTGGGGGGGGGGGGGCACGGGGGGGGTCCCCAGGTCCCCCCCCCCCATCACCTACACCCCCCCGTGGACCCCCCTCTGACCCCCCCCGTGTACACCCCCTTCCTGTGACCCCCCCCAGTACCCCTCACACCCCCCCAATTCCCCCCTTACCCCCCCAAGACCCCCCAATTCCCCCTTACCCCCCCAGTACCCCTCTAACACCCCCATACCCCCCCCATCACCCCCCCAATTCCCCCCAATTCCCCCATTACCCCCCCAAGACCCCCCCAATTCCCCCAGTACCCCCCCAATTCCCCCCTTACCCCCCCAAGACCCCCCCAATTCCCCCCAGTACCCCCCCAATTCCCCCTTTACCCCCCCATCACCCCCCCATTACCCCCTTACCCCCCAAGACCCCCCCAATTCCCCCCAGTACCCCCCAATTCCCCTCTTACCCCCCCAAGACCCCCCCAATCTCCCCCATCACCCCCCCAATCTCCCCCAGTACCCCCCCAATTGCCCCCTTACCCCCCCAATTCCCCCCTTACCCCCCCCCAATTGCCCCCTTACCCCCCCAAGACCCCCCCAATTCCCCCCTTATTCCCCCTTTACCCCCCAAGACCCCCCAATTCCCCCATCACCCCCCCAATTCCCCCCTTTACCCCCCCCATCACCCCCCCCTCGCCCCCCCGTGCCCCCCCCACCTGCAGCTGGGCCGTGCTGAGCCCCTCGAGGTTGGGGGGGGGACAGAGCTCCCCCAGGTGCCGCTGCTTCTCCCCCGCCCTCTCCTGCTCCTCCCTCTCCAGCTCCTTCTTGGCTCGCTGCAGCAGCAGCGTCTGGGGGGGGGGGGCACGGGGGGGGGGTCACCGAGACCCCCCCCCAACACGGGGACCCCCCCCAAAAAAAAAAATCCACCCCCCCTCACCTTCAGCTGCAGCTTGCGGGAGGCCGAGATCTTGGATTTTCTCTGGGGGGGGGGAAAAGGGAGGGGGGGGGTTCGCGTTAGGGTCAACCCCCGTGTCCCCCACCCCCCCCCATGTCCCCCCCTTGTGTCCCCAACCCCCCCATGTCCTCCCCATGCCCCCATGTCCCTCCCATCCCCATGTCCCCCCCCATCCCCATGTCCCCCCCCCATGTCCCCATGTCCCCCCCATGTCCCCAACCCCCCCCATGCCCCCCCCATGTCCCCCCCATGTCCCCAACCCCCCCCATGCCCCCCCCATGTCCCCCTGTTCCCCCCCATCCCCATGTCCCCTCCATGTCCCCCCCCATCCCCACGTCCCCCCCCATGTCCCCAACCCCCCCCATGTCCCCACATCCCCCCCCATGTCCCCAACCCCCCCATGCCCCCCCCTTGTCCCCCCCCATGTCCCCATGTCCCCCCCATATCTCCATGTCCCCCCCCATCCTCATGTCCCCCCCATGTCCCCATGTCCCCCCCATGTCCCCCCCATGTCCCCAAGCCCCCCCCATGTCCCCCCCCATCCCCATGTCCTCCCCCATGTCCCCATGTCCCCCCCCATATCCCCATGTCCCCCCCCATCCCCATGTCCCCCCCCTTGTGTCCCCAACCCCTCCCATGTCCCCCCATCCCCATGTCCCCCCCTTGTGTCCCCATGTCCCCCCCATGTCCCCAACCCCCCCATGTCCCCACATCCCCCCCCATGTCCCCATGTCCCCCCCCACGTCCCCAACCCCCCCCATGTCCCCAACCCCCCCCCATGTCCCCCTGTCCCCCCCCATGTCCCCGTGTCCCCCCCCCGTGCCCCCACCTTGGCGTGGGGCTCCACGGCGTATGCCCGGTAGTTGGCGGAGGATTTTCGCCGCAGGGGGGCGGCTGCGGGGGGGGGGGCGCGGGGTTTGTCCCCCCCCCTTCCTCCTCCTCTTCCTCAGGGCGCTGGGGGGGGGGGGGTCAGCGAGGTGGTTGTTTTTTTTTTTTTTTTGGGGGGGGGGCACGGGGACGGGACCTACCGCCAGCTCCCTGCGGGGACAGAGGGTCAGAGCCATGGGACCCCCCCTCAACATTGTCCCCCCCCCCCAAAAAAAAAGCTCCCCCCACATTGTGTCCTCCCCCCAAAGACCCCCCCATATTGTGCCCCCCCAAAGACCCCCCCACATTGTGCCCCCCCCCAAAGCCGCCCCCAAAGCCCCCCCATATTGTGTCCCCCAAAAAAAGCCCCCCCATATTGTGTGCCCCCCCAAAGCCCCCCCACATCGTGCCCCCCCCCAGAAAGCCCCCCCCACATTGTGCCCCCCCCCAAAAGCCCCCCCACCTTGTGTCCCCCCCCAGGGCCCCCCCAAAAGGCCCCCCACATCGTGCCCCCCCAAGGCCCCCCCATATTGTGCCCCCCCAAAGGCCCCCCCCATTTTGTGCCCCCCAAAAGGCCCCCCCACATCGTGCCCCCCCAAAGCCCCCCCCTCATTGTGCCCCCCCCAAAAGCCCCCCCACATTGTGCCCCCCAAAAAGCCCCCCACCTCGTGTCTCCCCCCCAAGGCCCCCCCCAAAAGCCCCCCCATATTGTGCCCCCCCAAAAGCCCCCCCACATTGTGTCCCCCCCAAAGTCCCCCCCCACATTGTGACCCCCCAAAAAGCCCCCCACCTCGTATCCCCCCCCAAGGCCCCCCCACATTGTGCCCCCCCACATCGTGCCCCCCCAAAAGACCCCCCCACATTGTGCCCCCCCCAGGGCCCCCCCCATTGTGTGTCCCCCCCAAAGGCCCCCCCGCATTGTGCCCCCCCCAAAGACCCCCCCACATTTTGTGTCCCCCCAAAGCCCCCCCCCACATCATGCCCCCCCCCAAGGCCCCCCCACATCGTGCCCCCCCCAAGGCCCCCCATATTGTGCCCCCCCCAAGGCCCCCCCCATTGTGCCCCCCCCCACTCACTCCTCGGCCATCCTGCCTGGGCGATGTGGGAAGGACGAAGCGGTGCCTAAAAGGGGGGGGGGGGCAACAGCTTGGGGGGGGGGGCCAGCATCCCGGGGGGGGCCAGGAGCCAAGGGGGGGGGCCAGGAGCCGGGGGGGGGCCCTTATCTCCAGCCCCGGCTCTGCCCCTATATGGGGCCAGCGGCTGCGGGGCTGATAAGGGGCTAAATTTAGCCCCCCCCCCCCAGCCCCCCCCCCACCTCAAGGGCACTCGGATCACCCCCCCCACAGCCCCCCCCCAATCTGAACAGGGCCCCCCCATCTCACAGGACCCCCCCCCTAACCCAGAGACCCCCCCTCAGGATCTCAGGGACCCCCTCCACTCGCCCGAGGTGTTTGGGACCCCCCCCCAAGCGCCCCCCCCCATCCCAGAGACCCCCCCCATGGAGAACCAGACATCAAGGACCCCCCCCCAGCTCTGAGGACCCCCCCCAGGTTTTAAGGACCTCCCCCATCTCTGAGGAGCCCCCCCCAGCCCTGGGACCCTCCCCCAACCCTGGGTCCTCCCCCCCCAGCTCTGTGACCCCCCCCCCATCTCTGAGGAACCCCCCGGGTTTTAAGGACCCCCCCCCAACTCTGAGGACCCCCCCCAGCCCTGAAGAACCCCCCAGCCCTGGGACCCCCCCCCCGGTTTTAAGGACCCCTCCCCCAGCTCTGAGGACCCCCCCCAGCCCTGAGGACCCCCCCCGGGTTTTAAGGACCCCCCCCCAGCCCTGAAGACCCCCCCCAACTCTGAGGACCCCCCCCCCAGCCCTGGGACCCACCCCCAGGGACGAACGCCCCCCCCCCCCCCCCGGTCCCCGTTACCTCGGCAGAGCCCAGAGCAGCGCCGGGGGGGGCGGCTTTATGAATGGGGAGGGGGCGTGGCCAGGACGGAGGGGGCGTGTCCATGGCGTGGGGCGTGGTCATGGCGTGGGGGCGTGGCCCGGTGATGGGGGCGTGGCCGAGATGGGTTTGGAGCAGGGGTGCAGGATGGTTTGGGGGCGTGGCTTGGAGAGAAAGGGGGCGGGGACATGAGATGTTTGGGGGCGGGGCCTGGGTGGTTTAGGGGGCAGGGCCCGGTTACTTAGGGGGCGTGGCCAGAACAGTTTGGGGGCGGGGCCAAGCTGTTTTTGGTGCACATGGCCATGAGAGATTGGGGGTGTGTCCATTAGTATTTAGGGGCGTGGCCAACAGACTTTGGGGGCGTGGCCTGAGTGGTTGGTGGGCGGAATCTGCGACTTAGGGGGCGTGGCCAGGACAGTTTGGGGGCGGGGCCAACCTTGGTTTGGTGCACATGGCCATGAGAAATGGGGGCGTGGCCATCAGTATTTGGGGGCGTGTCCATTAGACTTTGTGGGCGTGGCCATTAGTGTTTGGGGGCGTGGCCAGGATGGTTCAGGGGCGTGTTCAGAACATTTGGGGGGTGTGGCAATGACACTTGGGGGGCGTGGCCTGAATGCCTTGTGGGCGTGGCCGTGAGGGCTTGTGGGCGTGGCCACGAGAGGTTGTGGGCGTGGCCAAGAGCTTGGGGGCGTGTCCACAATCTTGTGGGCGTGGCCTGGGTGGCAGCACATGGACAGGACAACATGGGGGCGACACGATGGGGGCGGGTCCAAGGCGAAAGGGGCAGGGCTAGGAAGGAGGGGGGCGGGGCCAGGAGGGAGGGGGCGTGGTCAGGCAGTGTGGGGGAGGGGGAGGCGGAAGCGGGCGCAGGCGGGGGCTCCCCGGGCCCCCCCCAGGGCTCGAAGCCCCCGGCTTGGGCCAGGGCCTGGGCGCGGGCACGGAAAGCCTGGAGCTGGGGGGGGCGCAGGGTGGGCACGAACCTGGGGGGGGGGGTAAAATAAAAATGGGGAGGGGTCGTGGGGGGGGGGGCAGGGGTGTCTGTGACCCCCCCACCCCCAATGTGTCCCCCCCCCCCACCTACGTGGGCAGCTCCACCAGCAGCGTGGCCCCCGGGGCCGCCAGCGCCAGCAGCTCGGGGCTCAGCTCCTCCAGGGACCTTGGGGGGGGGGGGGGGGGGCACGGGGGGGTGACCCCCCCCTCAAAAAAAAATCACGGCCCCCCCCCAAGCCCCCCCACAGCGCCCCCAAGCCCTCCCAGCCCCCCCTTTCCCCTCCTGATCTACCCCAGACCCCCCCAGACCCCTCCAGGACCCCCCGGACCCCCCCATAACCTCATCTAGGACCCCCCCGACCCCCCCAGAACCCCCCTTTCCCCTCCATGACCCCCCCAGACCCCTCCAGGACCCCCCCCCAGACCCCCCCCTTCTCCTCAATGACCCCCCCAGACCCCTCCAGGACCCCCCCAGAACCCCTCCTTTCCCACCCAGCCCCCCCAAACCCCCCCAAAAGCTCACCTAGGACCCCCCCGGACACCCCCAGACCCCCCCAAATTCCCCCTAAACCTCACCTAGGACCCCCCCCCAACACCCCCACACCCCCCTTTTCCCCTCCATGACCCCCCCTTTCCCCCCCAGAGCCCCCAAGACCCCTCAGACCCCTCCAGGACCCCCCCAGACCCCTCCTTGACCCCCCCAGACCCCCCTTTTCCTTCCATGACCCCCCCCAGACCCCCCCCTTTCCTTCCATGACCCCCCCAGACCCTCTCTTCCCCTCCATGACCCCCCCAGACCCCCTCCTTTCCCACCCAGCCCCCCCAAGCCCCCCCAAAACCTCACCTAGGACCCTCCCGGACCCCCCCAGACCCCCCCTTTTGCCCTCCATGACCTCCCCAGAGCCCCCAGGACCCCCCCAGACCCCCTCCAGGACCCCCCCAGACCCCCCATTCCCCTCCAGGACCCCCCCCAGACTCCCCCTTGTCCCCTCCATCACCCCCCCCAGACCCCCTCTTCCCCTCCATGACCCCCCCAGCCCCCCTCCTTTCCCACCCAGCCCCCCCAAACCCCCCCAAAACCTCACCTAGGACCCCCCCCGACCCCCCCAGCCCCCCCCCAATTCCCCCCCCCCACCTCCAGCCCAGCACCAGCAGGTCGCAGCGTCCCTCCAACCCGGCCCTCCGGGGGGGGCACCGGGCGCTCCCGAGGGGCAGGAACCGGACCCTCACCGGCGAAGGCACCACCGGGCCTGGGGGGGGGCATTTGGGGTGTGGGGGGGTCACCTTGTGCCTGGGGGGGGGCATTTAGGGGGGGGGGAAAGGGGATTTGGGCTCACCCAGGGGGGCTCCGGAGCTGTCGGTGTCGCCGGGGGGGGCACAATCATCACCTTCCTGGCGGGGGGGGGGCTCGCCCTCATCGCCGGGGGGGGCCCCACCTTCATCTTCATCCCCGGGGGGGGCCCCATCCTCATCCTCCCCCCGGGGGGGGCCCCCAGGGCGCAGCTCCCGCAGCAGCGCCGCGACGTTGGCCACCGAGATCTCCGTCGCCGTCTGTTTGAGGGGGGGGGTGACAACAAATCCTTAAACCCCAAATTATTTGGACCCCCCCACATAAAAATAGACCCCCCCACCTGCTCGGGGACCCCGTTGCGGGTCCGTAGCAGCCGGGGGTCGTCGCTGGTGAGGCCGAAGATGAGGAAGGGGCCGGCCACGACGTCCCCCCAGTAGCCCAATTCGGCTCCTGGTTGCCCATCCTGGATTATTTTTTTTGGGGGGGGGGGGGGTCATGAGGACCCCCCCCCCACCTCAGGACCCCCCCCCCCCAGGTTATAAACTCACGGCTCGGGCCAAGCGGGCGCTCAGCAGGGTGGGGTTGGGGACGTCCCCCCCCCCGGCCCGGGGGATGAAGGGACGCCGCTCTCGCGCCAGAGCCCGAATTCGGCCGGGGACACGGTGGTGGCCTGGGGGGGGGGGGTGGGGGGGGGGGGCAGTGTGACCCCCCCCCCATCGAGAGACCCCCCCCTCATCGAGTCACACCCCCCCCGTGCCCCCTCCTTCATGGTGATCCCCCCCTTTTTTCCCCTAGGACCTCCCGGTGCCCCCCCCTCGGTCCTCCCCCGTGACCCCCCCCCCCCCCGGTGACCCCCCTCCGGTGACCCCCCATGACCCCCCCCTCCCGGTAACCCTCCCGTGACCCCCCCCTCCGTGACCTCCCCCCCTCCGTGACCCCCCCCCTCCTGGTACCCCTCCCATTGACCCCCCTCCCGTGATCCCCCCCTCCCAGTGCCCCCCCCCGGTGCCCCCCCCATTCCCGGTAGCCCCCCCCCCCGGTGCCCCCCCCGTTCCCGGTACCCCCCTCCCGGTGCCCCCCCCATTCCCGGTACCCCCCCCGGTGCCCCCCCCGTTCCCGGTACCCCCCCCCGGTGTCCCCCCCCCGGAACCCCCCCTCCATTCCCGGTGCCCCCCTGGTTACCCCCCCGCTCCCAGTTCCCCCCCCTGTGCCCCCCCCGTTCCCGATACCCCCCCCCATTCCCGGTACCCCCCCCCGGTGCCCCCCCGTTCCCAGTGCCCCCCCCCCGTTCCCTCCCGTTCCCGGTACCCCCTTCCCGGTATCTCCCCCCCGATGCCCCCCCCATTCCCGATACCCCCTCCCGGTGCCCCCCCCATCCCCGATACCCCCCCCCCCGTTCCCGGTTTTCCCCCCCGGTGCCCCCCCCGTTCCCGGTACCCCTTTCCCGTTATCTCCCCCCCGATGCCCCCCCCATTCCCGACACCCCCTCCCGGTGCCCCCCCATTCCCGGTGCCCCCCCCCGGTGCCCCCCCCCGTTACCCCCCGCTGGTGCAGCCCCATCCGCAGGTCCCAATCGGCCACCGCCTCCCGGGCATCGTAACGAGCCCCGTGCAGCCGCCGCAGCCGCCGATCCCAATCCCGGGGGGGGTCCTCCCGGTGGTCCCGGTACCGGGGGGGGTCCCGGGGGGGGTCCCGGAGGCCCCCCCGCTGCTCCCAGCCCCTCAGCACCGCCTCCACCGCATCCCTCTCCCGGCTCTGAAATTACCGGGAGGGGTGTCCGGTTACCGGTAACCCCCCCCCATCCCGGTAAGCCCCCCCCCAATCCCGGTAACCCCCCCCTCTGACACCCCCCCACGTCCCGGTAACCCCCCCCCGACCCCCCCTTCACCCCGGTAACCCCCCCCAAATCCCGGTAACCCCCCCCCAATCCCTGTAACCCCCTCCTCTGACCCCCCCCTCACCCCGGTAACCCCCCCCCAATCCCGGTAACCCCCCCCGACCCCCCCTCACCCCGGTAACCCCTCCTTACATCCCGGTAACCCCCCCCAATCCCGGTAACACCCCCCGTGACCCCCCCTACATCCCGGTAACCCCCCCCCCCAGTCCCGGTAACCCCCCCCTCTGACCCCCCCTCACCCCGGTAACCCCCCCTCCCATCCCGTTACCCCCCCCTCATCCCGGTAACTCCCCCCTCACCCCGGTAACCCCCCCCCGTGACCCCCCCCATCCCGGTAACCCCCCCCGTGACCCCCCCACATCCCAGTAACCCCTCCCCAATCCCGGTAACCCCCCCGTACATCCCGGTAACCCCCCCCCCGACCCCCCCTCACCCCGGTAACCCCCCCCCGTGCCCCCCCCCGACCTTCATCAGCTCCAACTCCCCCGGGACCGGCCCGGGACCGGCCGTGAGCCACCGGCGGAGCCTCCCGGTGGCTCCCGTTAAAAGCTCGGCGGTGCTGGACCGGAGGCGGCTGGAGCCCAGCAGCTCCAGCAAGGCGACGGCACGGGCTGCGGGGGGGGTACGGGGGGGTCCCCGGTTTACCGGGAGGGTCGTTAAAACGAGTGGGGGGGGATCCCCGGTCCCGGTCCCGGTGTTACCTCGGTAGCCGGTGCAGCTTTCGGTGGCCAGGAGGAGGAAGAGGAGCTGCCGGGCGACGGTTTCGGGGCGCTGCTCGGCGATGAAGAGCTGGGGGGGGGGGTGGTATAAGGACCGGGAGCCCCCCTCCGGTAACCGGGAACCCCCTCCGGTAACAGGAAACCCCCCTCCGGTATCCGGGAACCCGCTCCGGTAACCGGGAACCCCCCTCCGGTAACCCCTACAGTAACCGGGACTCCCCCCCGGAAACGGGGAACCCCCTCCGGTAACCGTGACCCCCTCCCGGTAAACCCTACGGTAACCAGGATCCCCCCGCCCGGAAACGGGGAACCCCCTCCGGTAACCCCTACGGTAACCGGGACCCCCCCCCCCGGTATCCACCCGGTAACCGGGACCCCCCTCCGGTAACCGGGAACCCCTCTCCGGTAATGGGGACCCCCCCCCTCCGGTAACTGGGAGCCCCCTCCGGTAACCCCTACGGTAACCGGGACCCCCCCCCGGTAACCGGGAACCCCACTCCGGTAACCCCTACGGTAACCGGAACCCCCCCCCCCCCCGGTAGCCTGGACCCCCCCCCCGGTAACCGGGACCCCCCCCCCGGTAGCCTGGACCCCCCCCCCCGGTAACCGGGACCCCCTCCCTCCGGGTACCGGGACCCCCCCCCCGGTAACCGGGACCCCCCCCCGGTAACCGGGACCCCCCCCCAACCCCCGGTATATTACGGTGAGGGTACGGGGGGGGGCCCCGTCGGGCCCCGAGCTGCCGTGCGGAGGAGGTGCCGCCCGTCCGCCGTGCCCACGAGCAGCGCCACGGCCTCGCCGTCCGGTATCCGGGACTGGAAATTTGGGAGGGGGGGGGGGAAACGGGAGTCACCGGGGGGGGCTCC
Source organism: Aythya ferina (assembly GCF_964211825.1). Lineage (NCBI taxonomy): Eukaryota > Metazoa > Chordata > Aves > Anseriformes > Anatidae > Aythya > Aythya ferina. The sequence goes on from NW_028180759.1 coordinate 9,768, forward strand.
GGTAAAACCGGGAGCGGGGACCGGGAGCGGCGCTCACGGTGCTGGCGGAGGTCCAGGGCCGGGGACAGCCCCCACCAGCTCGCCGTGCCCAGCCCCCTCCGCCAAGGCGGCCGCCATAGCGGGAGCGCCCGGTACCGGGCAGGCCCGGATCCGGTTCCGGTTCCGGTTTGGGCCCCCGCGGGGCCAATGGGAGAGCGAGAAAAGCGCCGTAGGCCCCGCCCCCGAGCGTTGCTAGGGACGCGGTCACCTTGGCAACGGGGAACGGTGAGTGAGGCCACGCCCCCTAGCAACGGTAACGGCGCGAGGCCACGTCTCCTAGCAACCGACCACGCCCCCTAGCAACGAGCTGCAGGTGGGGCCACGCCCCCTTAGCAACGGCCGGCGTATTGGACTATGCACCCTAGCAACGGACACCATGAGGCCACGCCCCCCTAGCAACGGGGCGGTGCATGGGGCCACGCCCCTTAGCAATGGGCAGAGTAAAGCCACGCCCCCTAGCAACGAGCAGCAAATGGGATTTCTCCTCGAGCCGGTGAGTCCCCGCCCCCTAGCAACTGAATGTGAGCCACGCCCCCTAGCAACCAACTACGCGTCGGCCACGCCCCCTAGCAACGGCGGAGGCCCCGCCCCCCTTGGCGCTGTCCAGCACAGTGGTGCTGATCCCTGTTCCCATTATGACGTCATCAATGACGTCATCACACCAAAAAAAAATTAAAAAACACCAAATCTGAGACACGCTGAGGCGCAGAATTTTATTATCCAGGGGGTGGGGGCACTTTGGGGGGGGAAAATGGGGGAAAAGGGGGAGGGAAAGGGGATTTGGGGGGGTCTGGGGGGTCCCAGGGGGGCTTTGGGGGTCCTGGGGGGAGTCCTGGGGGTCCCGGGGGGGTTCTGGGGGGGTCGTGGGGGGGGTCCCGGGGGGGGGTCACCGGTCCATGGTGGTCTCCTCCGGGGGGGTCTCGAAGCAGAGCTGCAGCAGCCGCTCGCAGAACTCCAGCTCCTCCTTAAGAGGGGGGGATTTTAGAAAGTGGGGGGGGGGGATTTTTTTTGGGGGGGGGGGGTCTCCGGGTGCCCCCCACCCCCCCAAAAAAAAAAATTTGGGGACCCCCCCCCCAGGTACCTGGAATTCCTCGCGGCCCTGCAGCAGGCGGCGGCGCTCCCCGCAGCAGCTCCTCCAGCCCCAGGGGGGGGGCTCGGCACTCGCGGACCCCCCCCCGGGAAATCGGTGGCCAAGCTTGGGGGGGGGGGGGGGGGGGAGGATGCTCAGGACCCCCCCCCAAAAAAAAATCCCAGGGACCCCACCCCAAAAAAAAAAACCCAAAGATCCCCTCCAGAAATTCCCTATGGCCCCCCCAGACCCCTATTGCCCCCCCAGCCCCCCCTAATTGCCCCCCCAACCCCCCCAATTGCCCCCCCCAGCCCCCCAATTGCCCCCCCCCGGTGCCCCCCCCAACCACGGGACCCCCCCAACCCCCCCCCAATCCCTCCCCAACCCCCCTTTACCACCCCCTTACTGCCCCCATACCCCCTTATTGCCCCCCCCCAATACTCCCCAATTGCCCCCCAGACCCCCCAATTGCCCCCAACCCCCATAATTGCCCCCCGCAACCCCAAATTACCCCCCCCTGGTGCCCCCCCCAACCATGGAACCCCCCCAACCCCCCCCCAATTCCCCTTTACCACCCCCTACTACCCCCCACACCCCCTTATCCCCCCCCAAACCCCCCCTTATTCCCCCCCAACCCCCCCAATCGCCCCCCAAGACCCCCAACTGCCCCCCCCCAATTGCCCCCCCCCCCAAATTTTGCCCCCCCCCCACCTGCAGAGGGCCCCCAGGACGTGCTCGTGGGCCCCGTCGTGCTCCTCGTGCGCAGCAGGGCCACCAACTGGGGCACCATCCCCAGGCGGCACAGGGGCTCTGGGGGGGGGGGGGACAGCATTTTTTTAGGGGGGGGGCACCGTTTTGGGGGGGCCACCAGTTTTACGGGGGGGCCACTGGGTTATTTTAAGGGTGGGGTGGTCCCAGGGGGGGTTTTGGGGGGCTTCAAGCAGGGGTTGGGGGGCTTAGGGTGGGATTTTGGGGTTGGGGGGGGGCATTTTTTTTGGGGGGGGGGGGCAATAAGGCTTTGTGGGTTCTTTTTGGGGGGGGCACAGCTTTATTTTAAGGGTGGGGGGCACCGTGGGTGTCCCAAGGGGGGGTTTTGAGGGGCTTCAAGCAGGGGTTGGGGGGCTTAAGGTGGGATTTGGGGTTTTGGGGGGGGCTTTTTTTTTGGGGGGGGGGCTCTTTTTTTTTTGGGGGGGGGTCTCGATGTGGCTTTGGGTATTTTTATTGGGGGGGGGCACCGTGGGGGTCCCAAGGGGGGGTTTTGGGGGGCTTCAAGCAGGGATTGGGGGGGCTTTAAGGTGGGATTTGGGGTTTTTTGGGGGGGCTCTTTTTTGGGGGGGGGGTTAATGAGGCTTTGGGGGGTGTTTTTTTTTTTTTGGGGGGGGCTCACCTTTGAGGTGGGGATGCTCTCGCAGCAGGCTGGTGCAGCAGGAAGGCGGCGCGGGCGCGCAGGGGGGGGCTGGGGGCTCTGCAGGGCCCCCCCCCAGCGCCTCCAGCCCCCCCAGGCTCTCGAACTGGGCCAAGCCCTCGGCTTGAGACCGCACCAGGCTGGGGGGGGGGGCAAAAATTAATTGGGGGGGGGGCTAAAAAGGGTTAATTGGGGGGTAATGGGGTAATTGGGGGGGGGTTAAGGACCCAATTTTTCCCCCAAATTCCCCCCTCCCTCCCCAATTTCCCCCCCCCACCCCCAAATTTCCCCCCCTTTTTGCTCCCTCCCTCCCCATTTACCCCCCCCAAACCCCCAAATCCCCCCCCCAAAACCCCCAAATTCCCCCCCAAACCCCCAAATCCCCCCCCAAACCCCCCAAATTTCCCCCAAATCCCCCCCAAACCCCCAAATTCCCCCCCCAGCCCCCAAATTTCCCCCCAAATCCCCCCCAAACCCCCAAATTCCCCCCCCAGCCCCCAAATTCCCCAAATTTCCCCCCCCAACCCCCAAATTCCCCCCCACACCCCCCAATTCCCCCCCCAAACCCCCAAATTCCCCCCCTTTTACCCCCTTCTCCCCCCTTTTTTGCCCCCTCCGTCCCCATTTCCCCCCCCCAAACCCCCAAATTCCCCCCCAAACCCCCAAATTTCCCCCCCAAACCCCCAAATTCCCCCAATTTCCCCCCCCCAAAACCCCCAAATTTCCCCCCCAAAACCCCCAAATTCCCCCCCCAACCCCCAAATTTCCCCCCCCCAACTCACAAGAGATGGCGAAGAGGGCCCGGGGGGGCACGCGGGGGTCGGGGTCCCCCCGCAGACACCCCAGGAGGGGGGGGAGGGCCCCCAGGGCCAGGGCCCTGCCCTGCGCCCCCGGCAGGTTTTGGGCGCACGCCCCCCACCCACGCGGGCGGCCCCCCCCCGAAGAGGGGCCCAAGGGTGCCCCAAAAGGCCCAGCACCACCTCCAGGCCCCCCAGGGGCGCAAAAATCTGCCGGGAGGGGGGGGTAAAAAAATGGGAAAGGGGGGGGGAGAAAAAGGGGAGGGGGAGACAAAAAATGGGAAGGGGGGGTTATGGGGGGCTCCTTTGTCTGTAGGAGTTTTGCTGCTGCCCCCCCGCATCCAAAAATCATCCCAGGGCCCCCTCCCAGCCCCCCCAAATCATCCCAGCCCCCCCCCCCATGACCAAATCTCCCCCCCAGCCCCCTCCCAGCCCCCCCAACGCCCCCAAACCCCCTCCCACTCCCCCAAACCCCCCCAATTCCCCCCTAAACCCCCTCCCTCCCCTTTTTACCCCCCCAAACCCCCTTCCACTCCCCCCAAACCCCCTCAATTCCCCCCCAAAGCCCCTCCCCCTCCCCTTTTACCCCCCCAAACCCCCTGAAACCCCCTCCCACTCCCCCCAAACCCCCCAAACCCCCTCCCCAACCCCTTTTACCTACCCCAAACCCCCTCCCACTCCCCCCAACCCCCCCAATCCCTCCCCAACCCCCCTCCCACCCCCCCAAACCTCTCTCCCAGCCCCCTCCTGACCCTCTTACCCCCCCAAATCCCCCCAAACCCCCCTCCCCACCCCCTTTTACCCCCCCAAACCTCCTAAAACCCCCTCCCACTCCCCCCAAACCCCTCCCCACCCCCCTTTTACCCCTCCCACCCCCCCAACCCCCCCAATTCCCCCCCAAGCCCCCCTCCCCACCCCCCTTTTACCCCCCCAAACCCCCTCCCACTCCCCCTAATCCCTCCAATTCCCCCCCAGACCCCCTCCCACTCCCCCCAAACCCCCCCAAATCCCCCCCAACCCCCCTCCCCACCCCTTTTACCCCCCCAATTCCCCCCCAACCCCCCCCAGCACCCACCCATGGCGTTATCCAGGCTCTCGCACAGCTCCGCCAGCACCTCCAGGGCCTGTTCGTGAGCCCCGGTGTCCCCGGGCCCCCTCTCGGCCGCCTCCTCCCCGGGGCAGGGGCGGCTCAGGACCCCCAGGCAGCGCCTCAGCTCCTCCACCTCCTGCCCCGTGCCCCCCAGCGCCTCAGCCACCGCCGCCCGCAGCCACCGCTGCCTCTGTGAGGGTTTTTTTTACACGGGGGGGTCCCCAAAATTTCCTTATGACCCCCCAAAAGCCTCCCGGACCCCCCCTGGTTCACGCTTACCTCCTCGCCCATCGGCTCCGGGGCCTCGGCTTGCGGCCCGCTGGCCGTCACCGCCATCTCCAGCAGCCCCTGAAGGTTCCGGGGGGGGCTCCCGGGGGCCCCCCCCGGCTCCGGTGTCCGCCATGGGCCTGATGGGGGGGGTTTAGGGCTGGAGACCCCCCCCCAAAGACCACCAAAACCACCCTAGGCCTCCCTGGGGACCCCCTAAAGGCCGCCCCAATCCCTCTCAGGACTCCCAAAGCCCCCCTAGACCCCCAAAGCCCCCCCAGGGATCCCCCAAAGCCCCCCCAAAGTCCCCCAAAACCCCTCAAGAGTCCCCCAACCCCTCCCAGGGTATCCTGGGGACCCCCTAAAAGCCCCCCCGGGGCTCCCCAATCCCCCACAGGACCCCCAAAGCCCCCAAGGACCCCCCAAGGATCCTCCAACCACCCCCCCCCGGGATCCCCCAAAGGCCCCCCAGGGCCCCCAGAGTCCCTCCAAACCCCCCGGGGTCCCCCCAACCCCTCCCAGGGTACCCCAAAGCCCCCCCCACGGTACCCCAGGGACCCCCTAAAATCCCCCCAAAACCCCCCAGGGTCTCACAACCCCCCCTCAAAGCCCCCCAAGGCCCCCCCCCACCCCCAGCGACCCCCCCCCAGGTCCCCGTTCAAGCCTCCGGCCTCCCCCATGACCCTGATGGGGTGGGATTAGGCCCCAGAGACCCCCGAGGGCCCCCCAAATCCCCCCCAGGGCCCCCCAAATCCCCCAGGGCCCCCCCAAAGCCCCCCTAGGGCCCCCAACCCCCCCCCCGGACCCCTCAGAATCCCCCCCGAGGCCCCCCCAAACCCCCCTGAGGACCCCCAAAACCCCCCCAAATCCACCCCCAAGGGTCCCCCAAACCCCCCAAGGGGTCCCCAAATCCCCCCAGGCCTCCCCCGCCCCCCGGTGGCCCCCCCCCGGGCCTCCCCTCCCCACCTCAGCGGCGCGCACACGCCCTGGGCGCCGCCATCTTGGCTGGGGGCGTGGGCCTCTTTGAGGCGGGGGCGTGGCTAGCGGGGCTGGGGGCGTGGTCAGATGGGGGCGGAGCCTGCGCTAGAAGACGGGGTGGGGTCAGCTGGTGGGGGCGGAGCCAGCGCTGGGGGTGTGACCAGCGGGTAATGGGCGTGGTCAGACGGTGAGGGGGCGTGGCCAGCTGGTACTGGCAGGGGGCGGGGCCAGCGCTGAGGGAGGGGGCGTGGCCGGAGCGGCGGAGGGGCGTGGCTTTCCCCCGGTCATTGTTTATTGTAGGCCCTACCGGAAAGGGCCCAGCGCCGAGCCCGCTGCCCGCGAGGCCCGGTTGTTGCGAGCCCCATTGTGCTCCGGCGCTGCCGAGCGACAGCCAATAGGAGCGAGGGGGCGGGCGCTCGACAAGCCGAAGGAGCCAATAGAAGGGCTCGGTGGTTGGGGAGCTGTGAGTGGCAGCGCAGCCAGCCAATAGGAAGCGAGGAGGCGGGGCGCGTGCCCGAGGGCGAGCGCCGCACGAGGAAGGCGGGAAAGGAGTGAGTGGCGTAGCTCTGGACCAATGGCGAGCGTCGGGGCTTGACAGACAGCACCACCACCCAATGGGCGCAGCGGGAGGCGGGCCGGGCGGCCAATCAGGAGCTAGGGCGGGCGGGCGAGCGCGGCGGGAGCAGCCGAGGAGCGGCGGCGGCAGCAGGTGAGGCCCCGGCGGGCTCCGGGGGTCCCTCACGATCGCGTTGCGGGGCTGGGGGTACCGGGAGGGGGTCGGAGCCCTACGGGGCCGCTGTCGGGACCCCCACGAGGGTTTGGGTACCGGGTGAGGGGGTTTGAGGGGGGTTTGAGGCCCCCCCCCGTTAATTAGCGGAGTTTTCAGGATGCCCCGTGGGGGACGATGAGGTCCCGGCGGGTGACGGCGCGGGAGCTGTGCGAGAACGACGACCTGGCCACCAGCCTGGTGCTCGACTCGGTGCTGGGCTTCCGCACGCACAAGATGGGCGTCAGGTGGGGAAGGGGAGGGGTCCCGGGGGGGGGAGGGGTCCCAGGAGGAGGGGAAGGGGCTCAGGTGGGGGGGGAGGGGACCCAGGAGGAGGGGAAGGGGCTCAGGTGGGGGGGGAGGGGACCCAGGAGGAGGGGGAGGGGGCTCGGGTGGGGGGGAGGGTCTCAGGTAGGGGGGCAGGGCCGTTTTATCCCTGATAGGGGGCAGAATTTGGGGGGCACAGAATTTGGGGGGGGGGAAATCCCTCATTGATGCCCCCTGCCTCGTGGTCCTGGTCCCATCTTATGGGGGAGGGCGGTTCTGGGGGACCCCAGCCCCGAGGGGGGATTCCAGGGGACCTCTAAGGCCCGGGGGGGGGATCCCGGAGGTCCCCAGCCCTGCAAGGGGGGGTCACAGTGGGGTTTCGGGGTTCTCAGCCCTGCGGGGGGTCCCCAGGAGGAGAAAGGTCCCGGGGGGGGGTCCCGGGGTGCACCCAGCCCCGTAGGGGGGGTCCCGGGGTGCTCCAAGCCCCAGGGGTGAATCCCGGAGGTCCCCAGCCCTGCAAGGGGGGGGTCACAGGGGGGGTTCCAGGGGTTCTCAGCCCTGGGGGGGTTCCCGGGGTGCCCCCAGCTCCGGAGAGGGGACTCCCAGGGGACCCCAGCCCTGTAGGGGGGATCCTGGGGGGGGTCCCCAGCCCCTAGGAGGGATCCCGGGGGGGCGTCCCGGTTCCCTACGGGTGCCTGAAGGCCTCTCCCGGTGCCCGCAGCCCCCTGCCGGCCCTGCGGCGGCAGCACCTCCTACGGGCGGCCGTGGAGGGCTTCCGGCGGCGCCGGGACCTGGAGGCGGCCTGGAGGGCGCTCAGCGGGGCCTGGGCCGCGGCCTTCTTCCAGCGCCGCCGCCCCCTGCAGCGCGCCGCGCTCAAGAGTCACGTGAGAGGGGCGGGGCTTGGGGCGGGCTTGGGGGCAGGGGCGGGGCTTGGGGGTCTGGGATTGGGAATGGGGCTTTGGGACTGGGAGTGGGGTAGGGGGCGGGGTGAGGGGACAGGGGCGGGGCTTGGGTATGGACTGGGGGTGGGGCTTGGGGTAGGGGCGGGGCTTGTGGGCTGGGACTGGGAGCAGGGCTAGGGGTAGTAGGGGCGGGGCTAGAGGTGGGAGGCGGGGCTTTGGGACTGGGGGTGGGGCTTGGGGTAGGGGCGGGGCTTGGGGTCTGGGACTGGGAATGGGGCTAAGGGAAGGGGGCGGGGCTAGAGGTGGGGGTAGGGCTTGGGGACAGGGGCGGGGCTTGGGGTTTGGGAGTGGGGCTAGGGGGCGAGGCCTGGGACTGAGAGGGGGCTTGGAGAAGGGGGCGGGGCTTGGGGTCTGGGACTGGGGTAGGGGGTGGGGCTAAGGGTTGGGGGCGGGGCTTGGGGTCTGGGACTTGGAGCAGGGCTAGAGGTGGAGGGCGGGGCTTGGGAACTGGGGGCGGGGCTTGGGAACTGGGGGCGGGGCTTGGGGGTTGGGGTCTGATGGAGCAGGTCGGGGGCGGGGCTTGGGGGCAGGGGGCGTGGTCTGGGGTGGGGCTTGAGGTCTGGGACCAGGGGGGCAGGGGGTCTTTATGGGGGGGCTTGAGGGGGGAAGGGGCTTTATAGGGGGGCACCGGGGTCTTATGGGGGGTAAACCAGGGGCCTTATCAGGGTCATGGGGTCATTTTGGGGGTGCTTTGGGGGAAGGAGTCTTTATGGGGGGGCACCAGAGTCCTTATTAGGGCCATGGGGGAGTCTTCTGGGGGGGGGGTATGGGATTCTTCTGGGGGGGGTCTATAGGGGGGCAATGGGGTCGTTAGCAGGGCTATGGAGTCATAATAGGGTTGGGGTTATCTATGGGGGGGGGGCACCAGGGTACTTTTGGGGGTTTGGGGGGGGCGATGGGGATCCTTATAGGGGATTTTTGGCAGGGGGGGGCACATAGGGGTTGCACGGGGGGCACTGAATCTTGGGAGGGGGGAGGCAGCACCCCAGGATTACATGCCATGATCCTATTGAGTGGCTCAGGGGGCACCTCAGGGGTCTCCCCCTTAATGCGTGCCCCCCCCAAAAAAAAAAAACCTGTGCCCCCCCCCAGGTTTTCCGCTACCTGCGCATC